>NW_006399757.1:169094-176313 GCF_000299155.1 Elephantulus edwardii | reverse complement strand
AAAAAATTTTTAAAAAGAAGACTTCCTAGTGAAAAAGACATAATTCTGTTCAACCATATGTAGCTATCAATTAATTTTCTTTTTTTTTACTTTGTCTTTTGCTATCTATATTTGCATATTTGTGTTTATACAGATTTTATTTGTATGATTTCATGTTAATCTTCAAATAAATGCTTCCTTATGTGGTGGTGGGGAAAAAGAATGAAATTAACACTAATACCAAGAAGCTGTCGTTCCAATAGAATATGAAGATAATGTATTGTTTAGAATTATGAAAGGTGTACAATCCCCCTGACCCTGACCCACCCCCCACCCCAATGAAGAAGTTTATCTTTTGCTTTTCAAAGAGAGGAGCGAACTGGGGATAGGGGGTAAAGAAAAAAGTGCAACAATGAATGAAAATCCAACATCTCTGTAAATGTTCAATAAAATTATAAAATAAAATTTAAAAATTTATGAAAGGTGGATAAATATTGTATCCTTATACCACACTCAGTCAATTAGTATATAGTGTGGATAATCAACTATACCAAGAAAAGTATGGAATCAGATTTGGAGGAGAATTCAGTAAAAATATGTGGTAGGCAGACAACACAATCTTGATTAGAAAAAGTGAAGAGAACTTGAAATGCTCACAGTAATGATCAAAAATTACATCTCTTATTATGAATTACACTTCTACACAAAGAAAACAAAATCCTCATAACTGGAGCAATAAACATCATGATAAATGGAGAAAAGACTAAAGTTGTCAAGAGTTTCTTTGTAAATGGATCTATAATCTCTGTCCATGAAAGCAGCAGGCAAGAAATTAAGTGATATATCATTTGGCAAAAACAAAGTGCAAAGTAGCAATTTAAAGTATTTAAGAGCAAAGATGTTACATTGAGGGGGAACATGTACCTGATTCAAGCCATGGTATTTTCAATCACCTCAGATGCATTCAAAAGCTAGACAATGAATAAAGAAAACTGAAGAATTGATGCCTCTGAATCATAGTGTTCATCCAAGCTTGCTGGAGGACTGAGGGATTGTATGGTGACTGTATGTTGTTGCCAAACTGTATACTCTGTAAATGTCTGGACAGAGGGATTTTTTTGTTATTGACAGTATACTGTTGCTTGCTGCCATCCTGAGTTGTGGGCTGTTGACTTCCCTAAAAACCTCACAATTAAGAGATGGTTCTGTGGTGTGTATGTGGTCACTGCAATGAATTTTTTATGCAGCGACTAGCAAAATTGGTGTTGAAAGTGGTAAAAGCGGGTGCAAGAGCATGGAAGACAATGTCTAATCTTACAGCCATTATTTTGTTACTGTGGATATTGTTGATGGGGACAGTTCCCTTCGGTGGAGTTAGTAGAGGTTGGGCTTTGTCTTCTCTATACTGATCTTGTTCCCATTACATAAACAAACAGTAATGACTGAAAATAAAAGAAAAAACAAAAATAGCTAAAGTACAAACCAAAAAAATGCTAAACTGTAAGTACAAATATGTTAGTATCTGTGATGTCAGAAATCTTGAAAATTGGCTGTGTATCCACTGAATTAACCCCTATTGGGGATATGATCTCCAGCTACCTTACATGCAGGCCCATGGTCTTGCAAATCATCAATAGCTGTTGATAACACTTTCCACACAGTGGGAAAACAGTGGTAGACAAAGTATGAAGAGATTGTAGCAGTGCTGTAAAGTAACTGTGGCAAAATGTAACAAAAGGGACATTAGAGATGGAGACATAGTTCAAGGTTTTGTTTGCTGATGACTGAATGAAAAGATGACTTATAACTGCTAAGAGACAAAGTTTGCTGGGCTGAGAAAACCAGAGGTTTATTGGTGCTGCTGAACGGAACCTATACTTTCACCTGTTGACTGAAAAGCTATCTGAACTAACCAAAAAACTGTGCCTTGCTAATCTGGCTTAGGACTGCTCAACTAAACCTGTATTTACAGGATGTGATATTTTTGCCTCAGGCTTCCCCTCTAACCTATTTCTCTAAATAAACACAAGACACACACACACACACACACACACACACACACACACAACCAAGCACAACTGCGAATAAAGTCTGTGAGTCAATCTGCAACAAACATTGGACTGATTCACAGAAAGAGGTGTAAGAACATGGGGTAACAGGGGTCACATGTCTGATCATGTTTAGTACTATAAATAGTATTGATGAAGACAGTTCCTCTTTGTGAAGTAGACAGAACTTAGACTCAGTCACACTCATGTTGCATTTGCTACTTTTACAGTAATCATAATAAATCTAAATGGATTAAACTTTTAATTTTTAAAATTCTGAGTTTTATAATCCAATGGTATATTTAAGTCGGAAAAAACAAAAACATTAAGGTGGCAAGTAAGATATAAAAAAAGATATATAAGTGGCAAGGAACTGCAACTACAATCCCAGAGGCTCACGGTTCAAATCCACCAGATGCTCTACCGGGGAAGGAGGGACAATCTCTTCCTGTACCTGTCAGATCTGATTTGACAGTACACTAACACAAAAATAATAAAAATTTTAAAAAAAGATATATAAGCAGTCTCTGAGTTAAGAATATCTGAACTTCAAAGATTTAGATCCGCCCAGAAGAGCTGTGGGTGAGAATTAACATTACTGGTAAGTATATTCATTTTCTCCTGGACACAAGAGCCTATTTGGTCTTAAAAGTCTTCTGAGGTCCCAACTCTTCTCACTATTTCTTAGTTGTTGGAATTGACAGAAAACCTCATAAGCAGTTCCTTACTTCACCTCTGCCTTGCATGCAGACTTCTGAGCTGTAAAACAACCCAGTGGTAGATGGAATTTGGTCCAGGATTTAAGAACAATAAATGACATAGTTGAGCCTCTACATCTTGTGGCTCCTAACCTTTATAGTATAATAGACAAAGTGCTAGTCAATAGGCCTTTTATTGCAAGAACTACCTTCCCTCTGTAACTTGATTTGTGCTACTATTAGAGCCTCTACTTGGAATATTATTGCTTTTTAATTTTTTACTCATGTACTTTTAACTTGTTAGTTAAATTTGTGTCTTCTAGGCTGCAACACTTCCATGATACATCTTCAAGGATATGAACATGTACAGCTAAGCACAATTGATAACACTGCATCTAAATTAAAAAATCAATCTCCATAATAGTGTATGTGTTTCCTATTGCCAAAAGGGCCCTTTAGAGTAGTGAGAGATCTTCACTCTGCAACCTACAGCATCCCTTTTCAGCAGGAAGTAGCTAAGAGAATACGCCATCCCCTTTTCCTTATGAATCAGGGTGAAGTCTCTCTCAGGGAGGAGTGATAGGGAATGGCAAAGGACACACTGACAAAGGAGATTAATCAGAACTGGCTTTGACAAGCACTGTGGCAATTGGACAATTAAAACAGACTTTCACAGGGGAAAAAAAGAATGAGCTGGGGAGGAGGGTAGAGAAAATAGTGCAACAATGAATGAATGAAAACCCAAAATCTCTGTAAATATTCATTAAAATTAATAAAATTTAATAATAAAAAAGAATATCTGACCTATATATAACCTGTACTTGTCCTTTAATATATAAATTTGACCTCACTTTGAAATAACTGAAACAACACTAACAACAAATTCTTTATCATAATCATCTTCACATGCTGTATATGCAGCTTTTAAGTCACTGAAGAGGCTTCTAGCCTTTTTTTTTGTACTAAAGAAAGAGGTTAAGAGCTATATGCAATTGTTATGATTTACCTACAAATTTAACTTATAAACATCTCATTTTTATAACCGAGTGAATGCCTGTATAAAGTCTTCAAAGAAAATTGATATAGATACTATTAGACATACTAGGCCTAAGCAGAAATACTGAACTGTCATATCATAGTACATAAATTATTTTCAAAATTATAAAGGAAGACATCATTCTAAATATGTACATATTCTGTTTTGATGGCATGTGCATTTTATGTTGTACTACTATCCAAAAGGCCAGTGGTTCAAATCCAACTGCTATTCTACAGGAAAAAGATGGGAAGCTTCATCACATCAAGATTTAAAGGGTTGGAAGTCCAATAGAGGGTCACTATGAGATGAAATCAACTTGACAACAGTAAGGTTTTAGTGTTGCTAATTCTTGTTGTTGTTAGATTCCCTAGAAGCAATTATGATCTAAAATGTCTTGTTATGGACAATGGATCTGAATCCTATCCTATCCTATCCTCTACCATTTTTTACAACCTCTGACATAATTGAGCCCACTGCTTCAGTCATCATGTAAAGTCATCTTATTGAGGGCCTTGATCTCTTTCACTGACCCTCTACCTTTTCCAGCATGATGTCCCTTTCCAAGACTGGCCCCTTCTAACAACATGCCCAGAGTATGTGAGGGAAGCTTCTCCATCCTTCCCTCCAAGGAGCATTCTGGCTGCACTTTTTTCAAGGCATAGTTTGTTCTTTTGCAGTCCATGGGATACTCAATGCTCTCTTCCTACACCACAACTCAAAAGCATCAACTCTTCTGTCATTCTTTTTCACTGTCAGATTCATAGCAAATAACTGAAAATACCACAGCCTATATCACGAATACTTTAGCCTTCAAACTTACATCATTGCTCTGCAGTAATTTGGAAAGGTGCCTGACACCAGACTTTCCCAGTGCAATACATCTCCAGATCTCCTGACTGCTGGTCCCAAGGGTGTTGATTATGGATCTAAGGAAGATAAAACTCTTGGCCATTTCAATCTTTTCTCCATCTATCATTGTGCTGCTTATTAGTCCAGTGGTGAGGATTTTTGTCTTCTCAATATTAAAATGCAAATACAATCCATATCGAAGACTTTAATCTTCTGTAGAAATCCTATCAAGTGCTCTTCACTTGTAGCAAGTAAAGTTGTGTCATCTGTGCAATGCAGGGTGTTGAAGAGTCTTCCTCAAATACTGATGCCACATTCTTCTTCACAGAGTCAAGCTTCTCGAATTATGTGCTCAGCATACAGATTGACTAGGTAATGGAGAAGGTATACAACCCTGATGCAAATCTTTCCTGATTTTAAACCGTGCATTGTTCCACTGCTTCATTCAGACAACAGCTTCTTGGTCTACTTGTGATATTAATGATATTATTTGATAATTTACACATTCAACTGGATTGCCCTTCTTCAGAATGCAAACAAATATGGATCTCTTCAGTAGTCAGCCAAATAGCTATACTTCAAATATCCTGGCACAGTCTGGTGAACACAGCTAGGGCTCCATCTGTTATCTAAAACATGTCGACTGTATTCAATCAATTCCTGAGGTCTTACCGTTAAGTTGGTATCTACTTATTTAACAATATGAGCTACAGAACACATAAATATTAAAAGTGGTAACTGAAGATTAATGCAATTATTTCAGTGCTAAAAACCAAAGCTAATAAAATAAGACAAAGTCCAATTGTAAGCTTAAATTAAAATACTGTCATTGTAGGTGTCATCGAGTTGACTATAATTCACTAAACGCTGACCTATCTTGTGTAAACCTCATTACTTCTGCTATATTTGAGACCATTTTTATAGTATCAATCTATTTCACAGAGGGATTTCCCCTCATTACTGACCCTCCGCTTTTCCAAGTTTGGTGTCGTTTTCCAAGGACTGGCCCCTCTTAACAACATGCCCAAAGTGTGTGAGACAAAGTTTCACAACCCTTGCTTCTAAAGCACCCTAGTTGCAAATTCGCTAAGATATATTTATTTGTTCTTTTAGCAGTCCATGGGACATTCAGTACTCTTCTCTAACACAACTCAAAGGCATTGGTTCTTCTTCTATCATCTTTATTCACTGTCAAACTTTCAGATGCACAGCTAGTAATTTAAAAAAAAGCCGTTTGGAGCAGGCACATCTAGTTTTTAAACTGGCATCTGGTTGTAATTATTTGTGTCATCTTTTGGCAATCCATGATTTTCAATACTTTTCACCAACACAATTCTAATGCATTAATTTCTTTAATCTTTTACTTATTGTCTAACTTTCACATTAATATGTAGCAACTGAAAATATCCTGGCTTCTTCCTTAGTCTTCCACCATAGCCTTTCAAGCAAAATCCTTTCTATTTAGCATTTTAAAGAGGTCCTTGCAGGAAATTTGGCTGGTGCAAAACAATTTTATTTCATGACTATTGCTACCATGGGTGTGGATCCAAGTAAAATGAAATCCTAAACACCTTTATATTTTTCTACACTATCATTATATTATTTACTGGTCCAGTTGTGGGGATTTTGTTTTCCCTATGTTAAGATATAATTTATAGGAAAGGCTGCATTTAGCAGTTTATACTAAAGTACAAGCTTCAGCAGTGAGTCTTCTTCCTTTTCTACAACTAAGGTGGTATCATCTATGTAGTGCATGGTATTGAGTCTTCCCTCAAACCTGATACCACATCCTTCTTCATACAGGTCCAGTTTCTTGGATTATTTTAGCAACATACAGGCTGAGAATGCATGGGGAAATGATGATTTGACAACTTCCCTGATTTAAACTACATAGTATCCCTTGTCATATTCAAACTACCACCTCTTGGTTCATTGAAAGGTCCTTCATGAGCACAAGCAAGTGTTCTGGAATTATCATTCATCTCAATGTTGTGTGGTTAGGTGACATGGGGTACATTACAACTCTCAGTTACCCTGTGACCAACAAATTGAAACCTTGCCCTACCCCGAACCACCTTCACAATCTCTGCTAAGCTCAAGCCCACTGCTGCAATCACTGGAAAACCATCTCACTGAGTAACCTCTCTGTTTTACTGCTCCTCTATTTATCTCAGCAAGTCTTTTTGACGAACTGATGCTGCCTCAGCACACTTCTATTGTGAAAGGCCTCTTTCAAGGTGCTAAAAAGGAAGAATGTCAGTTTTAAAACTAAGATACACTTGAGCAAAGCCATAGGTTTTCAATTGTTTCATACAATTCTGAAAGTTATACACTGGTTAAGGAAGATTAATTGTTACCTTTGAGTAGCAGTAATCACAAAAAACACTGAATATCTCATGTTGTTTGTTGTTGTTATGTGCCGTCAAGTCCCTTGCAACTCATAGCGACCCTATGCACAACAGCCCTAAACTCTACTCTGTCCTGTGCCAATCACACTGTCTCTGACACTCCCATCCTGATTATCCCAGTCACTGAATCAATCCACCTCATAGAGGGCCTTCCTCTCCTGCGTTGTCCCTCCACCCTCCCAAGCATGATGTCCTTTA
>NW_006399757.1:163000-168279 GCF_000299155.1 Elephantulus edwardii | reverse complement strand
GAATATCTCATAGACTAACAAAATAATAAAGGATCATATACTATTAGAAGAATAAAGAAATCTGTCTTGGAAGAAGTGCAACCAGGGTACTCCTTAAAAATAAGGATGGTTATGATTTCTTTAGGGTAAATTCCCAGTAGTGGAATTGTGGGTCAAATGGTATTTCTATTTGCAACTTTTTGAGAAAGCACCAACCACCTTCCACAGTGGTTGCACAATTTTACACTTTCACCAACATTACTGCCACCCAAGCAGATATACACACACACCCATATTTATTATGGCTTTGTTCACAATAGCAAAGAATTAGAAACAGCCTAAGTGCCCATAAACAAACGAATGGATAGAGAAGCTGTGGTACGTTCTCACAATGGAATACTACACTGCACTGAATAACAAGGAACTCATGAAATATTATTCAAAATGGGTGAGCCTGGAGGACATTATGCTGAGTAAAATATCTCAGTTGCAAAAGGACAAATACTGCATAGTGCCACTGTTGTAAAATGGGATTGACATAGGGGTTGGGGGGGATATTGAGAAAGATGGGATAAATTATGTATACTGTATTGAAACAGATGCGGGAGAGAACTTTTTAAAAGGGATATATGATTAAGTATTATTGTCATGACAGGGTCCAGAATGAAGGCTGCACAGTGGAATGTAATTTGGGAAAGGGATTATATAACAATGAAAGAATTTTTCTTTTACTTTTCAAAGAGAAGAGCAAACTGGGGAGGCGGAGTGGGCAGGGAGAAAAGTGCAACAATGAGTGAATGGAAATCCAAAATTCTGTAAACTTTCATTAAAATTAATAACAAAGAAAGTGGGGGGGAACAACAAGGATGATGAGACTTCATCCATGTACTTAGGGCATATTTTCAACAGAGCTTTCCAAGCATGATATCCCTCTTCAAGGATTAAATTCTCATAGCACCAGGTCCAAGTATATGAGATGAAGCTTCATCATCTTTGCCTCTAAAGAGCACTCTGGCTACACCTTCTCAAAGATACATCTCTTTGTTCTTTTAACAGTCCATGGCATCTTCTACGCTTTTCTTCGACACCACTGTGTGAAGACAGCCATGAGGAAATTGAATATAATGAAATTTATGGAGAAAGCCCTTTTCATTTCATGGCATTTTATGTTTTGTTGTATCCAGTTTACATAGTATTATTTAAAGAAGATAAAAGGATCCACTAACTCCCATTATCTACAAAGAGAACCAAACCCACTGCTATTAAGTCAATTCCAACTCATAGTGACTTTCCCTTGGGCTTCCAAGGCTATAAATCTTTTCAGAAACAGTCTGTTCATGTTTCTCTTGAGGAGCAATTGGTGGATTCCAACTGTTTACCTATTAGAGTAACTAGGTTAGCAGTTGGAATCCATCAGTATGATGCCATTTTCTAGGGACTGGGCTCTGTTGAAAATATGCCCAGTGTCAACAGTCTTGGCACCAGTAACCAGGAAATTAAAAGGCTCATTGCCATGGGAAAGTCGGCTGTTAGGGACCTCTCCAAAGTACTGAAGAGCAACGGTGTCTCTTTGGAGACTAAGGTGCGCCTGATACAGGCCATGGTCTTCGCAATTATTTGTTATGCATCAGAAAGTTGGACAATGACCAAGGAGGATAGAAGGAGAATTGATGCCTTTGAGCTGTGGTGCTGGAGAAGAGTATTGAGAATACCATGGACTGCTAGGAAAACAAACAAATTTGTCCTGGAAAGGGTTAAACCGGGTGGCTCCTTGGAGATTCCTTTGACTGCTGTTCCTATGGATGCTGACTATGGACTCAAAAGGAAATCCTTAACAACATTAAACTTTTCTTTTTTATCATAATGCTGTTTACTAGTCCAGTTGTGAAAATCTATTTCCTTTATTCTGACGTATTATGTAAGGAGCATATCCAACGTAAGGGTGGCTGAGTCTGGCTTCTACACGTTCATAAAAGGAAACTGTCCCCCTCAATAACATCCATACAAATAATAACAACCAAACAAATAGCTGTATGGTCAGACATGCCACCCCCAAGCTCCTGCACCTATTTCTACCAATCATTGGGTCCAAAGTTCATTGCAACTTGACTCATAAACTTTACTCAGATTTGTGAGGCTTATTAGGGAACTAGGTTGGAGAGGGGCTTTGTACACACTGCAAACCCAGGTTTAGCCCAGCAGTCCCAAACTAGATTAACAAGCACAATTCCTCAGTTAGTGACAGTCCAGGTTCAGTTCAGCAGCACGAATGCAAGAAGCCTCTGATTTCCTCAATTGTCCAGCAAACATTATCTCAGAGCAATTATAAGTCAGCTTTTCCTTCAATCATCCAGGAAGCAAAACCTTATCTCATAGCGTTACAAGTCAGCTTTTTCTTCAATCCAGCAGACAAAATCTTTAACTGTAGCTTTTACCTCAAGAGTATCTTTGGGGAAGGAGTGTTTCTTTTACTTTTGAAAGAGAGAAGCGAACTGAGGGTGGGGGGAAGGGTTGGGCAGGGAGAGAAGTGCAGCAATGAATGAATGGAAATCCAAAATCTCTGTAAATGCTCATTAAAATTATTTTTAAAAAATATTAAAAAAAATTTTTTTTTAAAAATGAGTGTCTCTAGTTATACTTTGCCACAGTTTCTTCACCTCCTTTCCAGAACTGTCCCATTTTTTACAGTGTGGCAAGCACTCTTATATTGGTCCCACAGCTATTGATGATTTACAAGACCATGTGTCCACAGTTAAAGCAGCTGGAGACCATGCTTTCCCCACTCCGTATAATCCATACTAAAGGAAAGAATAGTCTTGACTTTAAGTGTTTTTAGTCTGCCTTTTATGCAGAAAAGGTACTATTATTTGCATATTGCAGGCTCTTGAGTATTCCTCTATTCATCTTCATAGCCTACATTCTTGGATTTGTTCAGCATACAGACAGAAAAGATACATTAAAAGACTAAAACCATGACATATATGGACACTTGTACACAAACCATAGAATATTCCTTTGTTCCACTTACTACTTCCTGATCCATGTACAAGTTCTACCTGAGTACAATTAAGTGTTTTGGAATTTCTGGTTTTTATAATGTTATCCATAATTTATTAGGATCATCACATTCGCATACCTTTGCATAGTTAATTAAGGACTAATAAACATTTCTGGTATTCTGCTTCCAGCATCCCATCTGATGTCTGCAATGATGTTACTGGTTCCATGGCCTCTTTTGAATTCAGCTTGAACTTATTCCATTTTCCTGCTGATGTTCTGCTCCAGGTGGTTTATAAATTTTCTCTTCATCAGGATGTTATTTGAATGCAGTATTAGTAATATGGTTTGATACTTTCCACATTCTGTTGAATCATTTTTTATCATTTTCTATTAGTTTATTTCTCTCTCACACGGTGGTCAGCCTCCTAGCCTTGCCCCAAGGAAATTCAAGCCTCAAGTTGCAATACTTAAGGACACTTTGGGCAGAATATTGAGTGATCCTGCAAGTATTAAAAGAAGAAGGAAAGAGTATACCGAGTCATTATACCAAAAGGAATTGGAAGACACAGAAGAATTTCATGAAACAACATATGAGAAAGATCCTTTGGTGATGAAGGAAGAAGTTCAGGCTGCTTTGAAAAAAAATGGCTACGAATAAGGCGCCAGAATTTGATGATATACCAAATGACATATTTCAACTAACAGATGCTGCCCTAGATGTGCTCACCAAGAAATCTGGAGAAGAATCACTTGGTTAACTGACTGGAAGAGATCTATATTTGTTCCCATTCCAAAGAAAGATGATCCCAGAGTGTAGAAATTATCAAACAATATCATTAATATCACATGTAAGCAAGATTCTGTTGAAGATTGTCCAAAACGACTAGAACAGCACATCAACAGAGAACTGCCATAAATGCTGGCTGGGTTTAGAGGGGATCATGGTACTAGGGATACTGTAGATAATGTTAGATGGATCTTGGCTGAAAACCAGGAGTACCAGAAGAATGTCTTTCATTGATTACACAAAAGCATTTGACGATGTAGATCATAACAAACTGTGGCTCACTCTGAGAAGAATGGGAATCCCAGAACACTTGATTGTGCTAATGCAAAACCTATACTTTGACCTGGAGACAGCCGTCAGAATAGAGCAGGGAAACACTGATGCTAGTGCTGCATCCTGTCTCCGTACCTTTTCAATCTCTATGCAGAACAGATTGTCAGAAGGCTGCGCTCTCTGAGGAAAAATGTGGCATCAGGATTGGCAGAAGAATTATCAACAATTTGTGTTGTGCACATGACACAAGTGTGCTTGCTGAAACTGAGGAGGGCTTAAAGCACTTGTTGTGGAAGATCAGGGACTGCAGTCTTAAGTACGGTTTGAGGCTCAATATCAAGCAAACAAAGATTCTCATCACTGGGCTGAATAGCAGGATAATAATAGATGGTGAAGAGACTGAGATTGTTGACAGTTTTGGTTTGCTTGGCTCCACAGTCAACACTCTTGGCTCCAGCAGCCAGGAAATTAAAAGCCGTATTGCGATGGGCAAGTCTGCAGCTAGAGACCTCTCTAAAGTACTGAAGTGCAACGATGTCAGCCTGAAGATTAAGGTGTGTATGATACAGGCCACGGTCTTTGCAATCACTTGTTATGCATCAGAGAGCTGGACAATGACTAGGGAGAATAGAAGGAGAATTGATGCCTTTAAGGTGTGGTGTTGGAGAAGAGTATTGAATATACCATGTACTGCTAAGAAATGAACAGGTTTGTCCTGGAGAGGATGAAGCCGGTCTGCTCCTTGAAGGCAAGGATTCTGAAGCTTCATCTGACCCTCTTTGGGCATGTTGCAAGGAGGGACGAGTCCTTGGAGAGGGATGTCATGCTTGGGAGGATGGAGGAACAGCACAGGAGGGGAAGACCCTCGATGAGATGGGTTGATTCAGTGACTGGAGTAATGGGGGTAGGTGTGTTGGAGATGGTGAGATTGGCACAGGATAGGGCAGAGTGCAAGGCTGTTTACATAGAGTCGCTATGAGTCGCAGACGATTCAACGGCACATAACAACAACTAGTTTATTTATAAAAGCTGAATACATTGTTTTCAAGAACAAATTCTGCACCACAACAAGATAAAGGTAAATAATCCAATAGAAAAATGGGCACAGGATATGAACAGGCACTTCACCGAAGATGACATTCAGATGGCTAACAAACACATGAAGAAATGCTCTAAATCCCTAGCCCTAAGAGAGATGCAAATTAAAACAACTATGAGATATCATTTCACCCCAGTCAAA
>NW_006399757.1:124766-161875 GCF_000299155.1 Elephantulus edwardii | reverse complement strand
CCATGATTAATTCCCCCTCCCCTCCACGTCCTCTGCTCCCAAACTTTCCCTCCCCTCTTGGATCCTTATACTAATGCACCCTGAGGAACTGAGGCACAAATGGAAATTTGTACAGCAATGTTCATAATAGCATTATTCATCATTGTAAGAACATGAAAACAGCTCAAATGTCTGTCCACAAACAAAGGGATTGAGAGCATTGGCACAATTAAATACTATGCAGCACACAGGAGCGATTATTTCATAAATTATTACCTAACTTGGAGGGACTGGAGAAAATTACAATGAGTGAGCTCAGTCTCTCAAGGATAAATATTGTATAAAACCATTATTGTAGAATGAGTCACTTTTAAAAAAAGCGTAACAATGAATGAATGGAAATCCAAACTTTCATTAAAGTTTATAGTTATAAAAAAAAAATTAACACAAACATATATCTCTTCCAGTAGAGTGGCCAAATAGCTAAACTTCTTAGCATTGATGACTAAACATGTCCAGAACTGCATACTTATTGAAATACCTCAACTGACAAATTCTTGAATCCTTAGTTTTTGTCAAGGTCTTCAGTACAGCCTTGACTTCTTTCAAGTAGGTTGGTTCTTGATTCAATACAACCTCCAGAAGTTGATGTTGGCTGATCAGATATTTTTTGGTGACTATGTGTATTCCTTCCATCTTCTTTTCATATTTCCTACACTATTACTGAGGTTTGAATTCTCTCCCTCTTCCTCCTTTGGTTCCTTCAGCTTGAGAAATACTGAGTATGTTCTTCCCCTTTGATTTTCTAACTCCAGGCTTTTATACATTTCAATCAACAATATGTTCTTTTTGAGGGCCTTTTGAAATATTCTGTTCAATTCTCTTACTTCAACATTTCTTCTTTCTTGGTCTTTTCTTTCTTTCTGGTGTTTTTTTTAATAATTTCATGTTTCTAGAAATGACAATAAAAACATGAAATCATTAATAGTGGCAAATAAACAGCACTTTTCTCCAGTTGTAATATCAGAAATTCCAAAGTCAACACATTGACCTGTTGATACTTTTTCAAATTAAGTTTTCCTCAAAATTGGAAAATTCTCAAACTGTCTTGAGAAGGAAATTAACATTTCCCAAGTGCCTGCAATGTATGTACCACATTAGTGTTTTATATGCAACAATTCCTTTTTAATGTTTTCAGCACCCTTTCTTAATGTATAAAATCACATTCATTTTACAGATGTAGAAATGTGACCCACACAAATAATTAACAAATCTGTCCTATGCTACCTTGCTATAGTAAATCACTGTCAAATGCATAAATTCAGAGCTAGTATTCTTTCCAATCTACCACTATGCTAATTACATAAAAGTTCTCATTCCCTGATTTCTAATTAGAATTCTCTCAGGAGATTTTTAAATATTTTACTCTGTAAAAAACTACATCTGTGTAATTGGGTCACTGCTTCTGAACTTAAAATTGAAAAAAATAGAGGCACTATATGTTGACTGATACGGACATCAGGAGATCTGTGTTGTTATGATTTAACCTCAATGGAAAACATTACTAGAGTGTTAAAATCTTTGGCATACAGGCCAAGACTTTAGAATAAAGGAGCTAGATACCAATTTTCAAATTGCAAGTTCAATTCAAACTTATTTTCAACTAACCATGTGCTCAGTACTGGGGCTACAACTAATAAATTATAAATTCTATCCTCGGTACTATGCTAGAGAAATGCAAAGGAAGTCTGGGGAAGTCAGGGAAAGAGATAATCCAACTGAAAGAACTCAAAAAGACTGGAGCAATGTTACCTCTAGAAATCTAACCTACAGTAATGCTCACATATGTGCACAAAATACATCAATATGTTGGCTCAAACATTATTCACACAAGAAAAGAACTGGAAAACCTAATTTCTATTAAAAATAGGAAAGGTAAATAATATTATGGTATATCCATACTAAAGCCAAATCCACTGCCAAAATCAATTCCAGCTCATAGCCACCCTCCACTGGTTTCCAAGGCTATAAACCTTCACAGGAAACACTGTCCATCTTTCTCCTACACAATTCCTAATGGATTAGAACCACTGGCCTCACAATTAGCAGCCTGGCATATTGCACACTATGCCATCAGGGCTCCTATTCATTATCCATATCCCTCCATTTTAAAGAGTTATTTAAAAGGGAGCTCTGGTGGCTTACTCCACAGGGAGGTGTACTGCTAACCCAAAGGCGTCACCTCTCTGGCAAATGGAACCCACCAGCAGCTTCACAAAAGTAGAGATGGATCATCTGCTCTTAAGTTATCTATAGCTTTGGAAACTCAATGGAAGATCACCTAAAGGTTGGTTTCAACTTGACAGCAATTAGTACTGGTTTAGTAGTAAAGAAATGTGCTACCAACATGATTCGAATCCACCATTTGCTCCACAGAAGAAAGATGGGCAATCTCCTCTGTATGATTTCCTTCTTCTGAAAACCCACTGGAGGGTTGGCTATGGGTCTGTTCTGACTCAACAGTACGCAATACCACCAATGATAAGCAAAAATATAACACAGATACTGAGTGGCCTAAAATGGCTATTAACTATCATATTATTAACTGAATTAAAAAGAAAAATAAAGTGGTCTTATTATTATATGTGTAAACTTATTCAGATACTCTAGGTACATATATGTGCCAAAAGGGATTTCGAACAACCACATTTTCAACCTACTTGGTTCATGATGAGGTGTCAAATTGATGAAATGACTTGCCCTAAGTGAAGGAACAATTAATGTCCATGGGTGAATCATTTATAAAATAGTTTACATTGCAAAATTAATGTTTCACCTAGGATAACATATCACATATATTTTTAAATATTTAATTATTTGATATTGTTATATTACTTTCTGAAAGATATTAAAAACATGAGAACCAAAGAAAAGATTTTGAGTGAATCTTTTCATTTTCTAAAAAATAATGTGAAAGTTGTTTAGATCAAAATACAAATAAAACTCTCACTAAGTATAGGGAAAATTTCCATAATTATATAGCTCCCTATTCTTTATCATGTTGTTGTTGTTGCTGCTGTTGTTGTTAAGTGCTATCATATCACAGACAATTCACAGCAACCCTATGAATGAAAGACCTGAACACTTGTATAACTTTCTTCATTTCCCCAAGTTCATAGTGTTTCTGGAGGCATCTATTTAAGGAAGTGGATGTCACTCCTACTTGCAAGCTTGTTTTAATCTAGGAGGTCCACCAAACATTGTCCACCACAGGTAACCATTATTGTATATGACATATTTAGTGCCACAGTGTTTAGCATCACAGCAACCACGAGTTACTTCTGTACAGCAAATGGACAGACGAGTGCTATACCACTTAGAAGAATGACCAAAAACAATCAAAACCAGTCCTGACTGCCACAAATTAAAACAACCCCCTTTTGGCTTGGTAGCATCACTTTCTGTCCAGTAGGCCCACTGAATTCTAAGTTGTTGTTGTTGTTGTTGCTAAGTGCCATTGAGTCATAGACGACTGATAGTGACCCTATGAACGAAAGACCTGAACACTTGTATATTCTTTATCCTAGACAAATGAAATAGTGATATTCAAATTTACTTAGAAATAGCATGAGGACATAATTTTAAAAGTGTATAAAAGAAGACAGAAAACAATATAACAAAAATTAAGAACTCTTTTTGCCCTAGACTGCCAGTATTTCAATGAACTAATACTGTTCTAAGGCTGATTTGATGTAAAAAAAATCTTTAGTGGCAAATTAGAAATGAAAATTTAAATTATTGTTTAGATACAGGATTATACAAAATTTCTTTTAGACAAGCAAACAGCAAATGCTGCAAGGTTGTGGAGAGACTGGAACTCTTATTCACTGCTGATGCGAGCATAAAATGGTACAGACATTGTGGAAGGCCATAGGTGCTTTCTTAAAAAGTTGAAAATACACATACCATTTGACCCAGCAATTACACTACTAGGAATACACCCTAAAGAAACCAGAGCCACAACTCAAACAGATGTATGCACATCCATAGTTATTGCTGCTATTGTTCACAACAGCAAAAAGATAGAAGCAACCCAAGGGCCCATCAACAAATGGATGGATAGATAAACTATGGTACCTTTACACAATGGAATATTATGCATCATTAAAAACAATGAACTCATAAAACATTACACAACATAGAGAAGCCTAGAGTTTCCTAAACTGAGTGAAATATCTCAGTCACAGAAGGACAGATAATGGCATAACAACACTGTTATAAAACAAGATAGACACGAGGGGTTGGGAAGAGAATGGACAGCTAACAAACACTGCATTAGATCAGAGAGAAGAATTGTCTGAAAGGAATATATGATTAGGCATTACATGTACAACAACAATCTGGAACAAGGGGTGCAACGCAGGGAGGGCTCAGGGAGAATGGGAAAGGGGAAGAAAATGTGCAACAATGAGAAAGATTAAAATAAAACATTTTTTATGTTAAAGATTGATTTTAGGAGCTAGAAGAGATCTCAGAAAGATCAACTGAACTTTTACATTCTTAGAGATCATTTTACAGAAAAAGGAAACAGAGGTTCAAAGAAGACCACTAGAGCTAACGATTATTAGAAGGAGCGCATAACTAGAAGTTTTAAAACATCATTACTATAACTCCAGTCTCCTTCCTGGTACCTGCACAGTATTATTGAGGGAAACTACTTGAGGCTCCATCATCCAAATGAGTTTTCTCTAGGGGGTGAAATTATCACAAAAATTTCCTTTCACAAATGTAAAATGGCCTAAAATATCTTTCACTCTTACCTATTATTTAAGATACAAAGAAACATCTCTCTCTTATATTTTATGACAATATAGTGATTATGACATAGAAAATACAGCATGCTCTAACCCAGACTGATCCTGGAGATTTAAAGAAAATCTAAAGTACAAAATCTCTAGTTTCTTGAATTAAATATCAGAAATAAACCACTTGTTGCAAATCAATAACCTTTAGTAAAAACTTGAGCTATTTTATAATAACAGCACTTTCATTAATTAAAAATACTATATCATAACTCAGTATTATTACTGTACATGTACAGATTTCTTGAACCTTCATCACCTTAGCTACCAAATGCTTCAGTATCAAAAATACCACAAATGGATGACTTTCACAAACAAAAATTTATTTCCTTAAACTTCTAGAAGTTTTTCCTGTAATCTTGTTTAGAAATAGATATTATGTCATGTTAATGTTGTTGTTGTTGTTATGTGCCATAGAGTTGCTACCAACTCATAGCAACCCTATGTACAGCACCCCTGAATTCTTCCCTGTCCTGAGCCAGTCTCACTAATTCCAACACACCAATCCCATTGCCCCAGTCATTGTATCAGTCCATCTCATCAGGGGTCTTCCTCTCCTACCCTCCACCCTTCCAAGCAGCATGATGGCCTTCTCCAAGGACTGTTCTCTCCTGGCCACATACCCAAAGTATGTGAGATGAAGCTTCAAAATCCTAGCCTCCAAGGAGAGACTTGGTTTTACCCTCTCTCTCCTAGACCTATGTGTTTTCTTGGCAGTCCATGGTAAGTTTAAAACTCTTCTCTAGCACAACTCAAAGGCATTGAATCTTCTTCTGTCATCCTTAGTCACTGTCCAGCTCTCTGAAGCATAACAAGTAATTGCAAAGACCATGGCTGGATTAGGCAATTATGATGCCAAGTAAATCTTAATCTTACATCTCACTTGTAAAGATACCAGAGTCCAGATGAAAGACTTGCTCATGTTGCTTCCTTCTGTGTGTTTCTGGTGTTTGCCTGTGTCCATTAGGGTTCCCTGAATTCCTCAGAGCCTTCCCCTAGGCATGTCTCTACTTCTGATTCAGTACTATTATGAGTTAAATGTCACAGTGTAAGACTATGATTTACCCTACATTGGTATTGCCAAGTTAGCATGTTGTTGTTGTTACACGTTGTCAAGTCGCTTGCGACTCATAGCGTCCCTATGTACAACAGCCCTAAACTCTGCTCTGTCCTGTGCCAATCCCACTGTCTCTGATACAACCATCTGAATTATCCCAGTCACTGAATCAATCCACCTCATAGAGGGTCTTCCCCTCCTGTGCTGTCCCTCCACCCTATCAAGTATGATGTCCCTCTCCAAGGACCGATCCCTCCCTTACAACATGTCCAAAGTATGTCAGACGAAGCTTCAGAATCCTTGCTTCCAAGGAGCTGCCCAGTTTAACCCTCTCTAGGATAAATCTGTTTGCTTTCCTAGCAGTCCATGGGACCTTCAATATTCTTCTCCAACACCAAAGCTCAATTCTCCTTCTATCCTTCCTAGTCACTGTCCAGCTCTCTGATGCATAACAAGTGATTGCAAAGACCATGGCCTGTACCAGACACACTTTAGTCTCCAGAGACACACCGTTGCTCTTCAGTACTTTAGAGAGGTCCCTAACCGCAGACTTCCCCATCGCAATACATCTTTTAATTTCCTGCCTGCTGTTGCCAAGAGGGCTGACTGTGGAGCCAAGCCAACTAAAGCTGTGAACAGTCTCAATCTCTTCACCATCCATCCTGATGCTGCCAATTGGTCCAGTGGTGAGAATCTTTGTCTTCTTGACATTGGACCTCAATCCATTTTGGAGGCTGCAGTCCTTGACCCTCTGCAGCAAGCTTCAGGTCCTCCTCAGTTTTAGCAAGCAGGGTTGTGTCATCTGCATAACACAGATTGTTGATCTAGTTAGCATAACAAAATAAAAACCCTATATCCAAACAAGATTACACCTCTACAGGCATAAGAAAAAGGAATTCTGTACATATTTTGGAATGGCAAGATTCAATTCATAGCAACTATGAGGAGGGGGGAAAATAAACAATAGAACAACGGAACTTCTAAAATTAATTTCAAAAGAAAAATTGTTTTAAAAACTACGTTTCCAAACATACATTTTACTATATATTGCTGTTGTTGCTACATGCCATTCAGTCACCTTCGACTCATAGTGACCCTAGGTACAACAACAGCTCTGAAGCCTGCCCTAGCCTGAGCCACCTGCCTACCCTGACTAACCTACCCCATTATCCCAGTTACTGTGTCAATAATCCATCTTATCCAGGTACTTCTCCTGTGCTATCCCTCCACCCTTCCAAACATGCTGTCCTTTTCCTAGGACTGGTCCCTCTTTGTCACATGCCCAAAATATGTACAGGACAGGAGAAGGTTCAGATCGGTTGTTCATATGGTTGCTATTGAGTCATACTTAGCAACTGGCACCTAACAAAAGCTTCCTAATATAAAATCCCTCGTAAGATTTTTTTTCTAGCAATAAAACACAAACTTTTATTTCCTTTGAGTTATTAGAAGATGTAGCTTTTTCTTAACATTACCAAATTCTTTAAACAATCAAACCCAATGCCATCAAATCCATTCCAACTCACAGCAAACCTACAGAACACAGCAGAACAGCCCCATGGGTTTTCAAGGCTGTAATCTTTACAGAGCAATTGGTCCCCATACAACTGCTTTTAGAAACAGCACCTTTTTCATTGTAGCAGCCTTGATAAGTAAATACCTCCTTTTCAAGGTGATTTTCATATGCTTATACAATCTTGTTATGCATCAGAGAGTTGGACAATGACTAAGGAGGATAGAAGGAGAATTGAATGCCTTTGAGCTGTGGTGCTGGAGAAGAGTATTGAGGGTATCATGGACTGCTAGGAAAACAAACAGATTCATCCTGGAAAGGGTCAAACCGGGCTGCTCCTTGGAGGCAAGGATTCTAAGGCTCTGTCTAACATACTGTGGACACGTTGCAAGGAGGGACAGGTCCTTGGAGAGGGACATCATGCTTGGTAGGGTGGAGGGACAGCGCAGAAGGGGAAGGCCCCCTATGAGGTGGATTGATTCAGTGACTGGGGTAATCGGGATGGATGTGTCGGAGACTGTGCGATTGGCACAGGACAGAGCAGAGTTTAGGACTGTTGTACATAGGGTCGCTATGAGTCGCAAGCGACTTGATGGCACATAACAACAACAACAACATAAACAATCTTATGTCAAGCCCAATAAAAGTAACCAACTCCACTGATGTACAGTCTCCCCAGCTGGATTGTTCTTTGCCTTATTCTAGATTCTCTACTTTCACTTGGTTTTATTGTGTTTTCTTGTAAATCACTGAATCCTTTATGAAACTAAATATAGACACTGTACACAAAAATTCCGAAATAGTATCATTTCTAACACTGAAATTTTTCAAAAGCAAAAACATTCTTCTAAGTGGTATAGCACTGGTCTGTCACTTAGCTCTACTGAGGTAAACTGGGGTTGCTTTTATACTGAACTCTGTACCACTAGTGTGTCATATACCATAAAGGTCATCCATGGTGGATAGTTTTTGGTGGAGTTCCCAGATTAAAACAAACTTGGAAGCAAGAGTGGCATCCACTTCCTAAACAACATGCCTCCAGAAACTCTATGAACTTAGAGAAATGACAATAGTTAAAGAACAGGATTCAGGTCTTTGGTTCATAGGGTTGCTGAGTCATGCTAGATTCAAAGGCACTTAACAACAGCAACAATGTCTTAAATAAGCAAAATAAATATGCAGGGGAAATGGTAGTAGAAAGTGGAACTAAAGAGTTTAAAAGAGAAACTCTAGTAACAAAGACAAAAATACTTTAATCTGGGTGCAACAATGAATGAATGGAATCCCAAAATCTCTGTAGATGTTCATTGAAATGAAAAATAAACAACCTAAATTTAAAAAAAAAATACTTTAATCTTAAATGAGTAACAATGGGAGGTTCCAGAGCTGAAGAACAGCTCTACAGATTAAGGAAACATAATAATTTATCAGTTTAACTAGAGAATTTGGGCCTTATGGAATTCATAGACAAATAAAACCAGATTTAAATTTCTGCTGCTGAAACAGATTCCCAGTTTAGTTAACTAAAAGGGAAAATTACTATCAATTCCAACTACTTGAAACTTACACAGTAAAAAGCCATAAAACATAACAAAAACAAAAAAAATAATAGATTACAGTAACTTTTTCACAGGGTGGAAATTAAACTAGATACAAGAAAAACAGTAAGATAAGAAATAAAAGTTACACAAAGGATAATTATGATAATGACAGAAATTCAGCAACATGTTTCCCATGAATACATTCTATAAAAGTGAAAATTTTAAAAAATGAATTTGAAACCCTACTTCTGTGAATCCTAGACTTCCACAGAGTAAACCACGAAGATGCTTGAGATTCACAAATCATCTCTCCCCACACTGGCCAGAGTTAAACATGCCATTTTAAAATAATAAACCTTCAATACCTGATACAGGCATCGTCACAAATTTGTTAGGATAATGACAAGAGAGGCACAAAGTCCTCAGTGAGATGTCCACAGAAAACTCTCAATAAATATGCATACGCATTATTGCACACTTACTAAAAAAAAAACCTAATTCTCATTTACTCCAAATTAAAGAAAGAAATCAGGCAGCTGAAATCTTGGCAACCTAAGCAAAATGACATTACCAAGTCTTACTTCTAGCTTGCTCTTCAAGAAATGCCAATATCCATCATCAGGGCTGCCTGCTGAGTAGCATGGGCAATAAACCACCCCAGCAAGGCATTCTTGTATGTTTTCATTTCCTCAACAGTCACATTTTTTATAAAAGCTGGGGTTTATTTCCTTTCTCCAATATTTCCCTAACTGTAGTTTATGATCTATATATAATTAAACCAAACCAAACCATACACTCAAAGCTATTTGCTTGTCATTCATAAGTCTCATAATTCTAATAAGTACCTTAAGCGTTTTGAAAATTAAGACATATGCTCACTATAATAAAAATATGGGTAAATGGATGCAAAGTGTCATTCATACACAATTATTAAGTACCTATTCTGTGTCACAGGTAACAGAGGGCATAAAAAGGATGGCACAGAGCTTCTAACTCTCAAGATGTTCACAGTGTTATTGGTTACTTGGTTAAAGCAGGACATCTTTAAATGAGAAATTTGTGAGAAAAGCAAAATTAACTCATTTCCTGGAGAAATAAGGACATGCTTTCAAATACTGGCCAGTTGGTAATCCACTAGCAATGGACTGTGTATCAATAGGTCTTCAAGAACCTACAGAAGTTAATTCCTTAAATCTGGAGTCGACAATGCTTCATGCTGGTCTATCAATGTCAAGTGTTCAAGAGTCTAAGAAAATGCCTTCAATTATTAAGAAATCTCTGGCAGAAACCAGAGCTTTGAATAGGCATTCCAGTTCATCCCTCTTGAGAATATGCATTTCTAACCCAGATATACTGAATTGAAATTTATATTTTTAACAAGATCACCAGGTTACTCTTAAAGATCTGCTGAACAAGAATGAACTGCTTTGAACCAGTTTGCTCTCTGGGAAGAAACAAAGTAATTAAAACTAAAACATTACTGAAGAGAGTTAAATGGAAACTTTGCAATCCCCTTGTAATTATTTGCTTCACTATTTTCCCTATGCTGTTTCCCTCTGGCGCATTTGAGTTCTATAGGTTAGAGAGAATATCCTACTGAATCGTTAGAGAGAATATCCTGCTGAATCTCAAGCAGGCATAATGTTAACATTCAAATTGTGTCTCCAATAGAGTTGAGAGAAGGGAAGAGAATGACTCCCACCTCACATTCTATTCTGATCTCTCTGCTTGTCTACCTAAATTCAGTGATGACTTAAAAAGTACTTTGATATTTTACATGCTTCAGTGCCATTTCTGCAAATAGTACAGAATATTTTAACTTCACCTTGGTTGTATTTCTGACTTTTCAGAAAAGCAGCAACCCAGTTAGCAATTGAACCTTAATAAATTTCTCTGTTAACTTCCATGTAAATTTGCCTATTTCAAGTGAAATTTTAGCAAAATTATGTTCTCAGATAATTTCATTTTCTAGATTTCTAATGTGCCTGTTTTTACAACAAAAACACTCATTTTCTGTAATTTTATCAGAAAAACATATGAAAGGATGGACAGATGGACAACAGATAGGTAAAGCTATTATCTCTGTAGGTATATATGTGTTTATTTACAGTAAAGGTTAATTTTGCTAACTTTTATCATATTGTCATATATTTAGTCATACTGTGCTGAGTCCCTATGTTCTATGAATGTACACAATACATCTGACCCTGACCATCTGTTTCCCAAATATGTGAAACTAGTCATATAGACTACCAGATGACAGACTGTGGACAAATGAAAATTCACTGGTATAACGTAGTTTACAACAATATTCTACACTTTGCTGAGTAGTAAATGAGGTCTTAGTTTGTGTGCAGCCATGTAAGGTATAACTATTGATTTCTCCTGGTCTGCCACAAGGAAGGGGAAGCAAATCAAAGAAGCATAAAAGCCCAAAGAACCAACAGGCTACAAACTTCAACCTCCATTACCCTGGAGCCAGAACAAAAATCTACAAGAATGACTGAAGAGGAAACAAAACTGTTCTATTAACTTTCATTCTAAGTATAATAAAAAGTTAAAAATAAACAAATCCCATTACCTCTCCTGACAAAGCCTATGCCTAGACGGACTGGAATCACCTTCTCCTTCTTTACTAATGAAGTATAGCATAAACTAAGATGTATCATAAATTTTTTTACTTTTTTTTGTGGAACAGATCATCAATTAATTACTCATGTGCAAGTTCAACTTGAAGCTGGGGAAATAAGAGTTCTAGGCAGTCATTTGTTCAGTGCTGTGCACCTGTGGTGTTTCTGTTAGAGGAGTTGTCAAGAACGAAGACACAGGCAGTCGCTGGGCCAAAAACAAGACTTAGTCTCAAGTCTGTCTTTAAAGTCGAATCTGTAGGGAGGTCAGAACAGTTCTTACTTTTCTTTCTTTGCCAACAAATGCTTGACATTTCCCCAATGATTTAAATGCTGCACCCCAGTCTTTGCTACATCCTCATTGTGGGAAGGTCAGTGAAGGCTGGGCTCCCCCTCCAGAGTTGTCGTGAGGCTTAGAGGAGATAGTGGGCGAGCGTGGAAGCCCTGGTTAGGAACTTTGCTGACATTTGCTTATCTGCTCACCCGATTCATAAGAGGGTAGAGACTACATCTCTATCGGTTCAACAGGAGCAGAGCCACGTAGGAGACTACGAGCGTATCATAATTATTACAGTTAGTTTCAGACACAACTCAGAGCTGACACTCTAGCAGTCTTTCAGAAGCACTGAACCCCTCCAGAGGAGTACACTCGTGTTTCTCCCATGGAGCAGCTGATAGATTTGAAATACATGCTTTTGGATTGGTACCATAATTCTTTACCATCAGGCTACCATTACTGGTAGAGTAGGTGGTTAATTAATTCAGGAACTGTCATGATGTAGCATCCCACAACCCCCTTTGCCTTTCTTTCAACTACTCCTACCTGCAATTTCAAGGTCAAGTGCTGTGAATACACAGTTCCTCAACTTTTACATAGGCCTAAATTTAACTTCTAGAAGACGCTTGCTCTCCTCAGTGCCTCTATAATTTTGCCTCAAAACTTAAGCACTGAATTCATACCTGAAAATAACCTTCATGGAAATAAGGACTCTTAATTAATTACATTAAGAAAATGTATATAATAAAGACTTGAAAGTTTATGTCTAAAAGAAACTTTTAAGATTACCTAAGCAAGCATTTCCATTTCAGACAATTCATATAAGCAGCTGGTACTAAATCAGTTTTTTTAATATTAATTTTTGTTTCAAAATCAATCTTGACACACTAATAAAATGATAAATCAAAATATAGTAATAGAAACTCCAAATCACTTTCAGCCAATAAATACTATTTTTTTAAAGAATAATAATAAATTAATCCTAAAGAATAGCGTTACTAAGTAGTTTTCTCTCTGGTTCCCTAAAGATAGAAAGGCTTATCTTACAGCATTTATTAGTCGATCTTATACAGAACAACAAAGAAAATTAAACCTGTCTTTGTTGTTATGTGCTATCGAGTCGCCTGTGACTCATAGTGACCCTATGTACAACAGCCCTAAACTCTGCCCTATCCTATGCCAATATCATCATCTCTGACATATCTACCCCCACTACCCCAGTCACTGAATCAATCCATCTCATCAAGGGTCTTCTCCTGTGCTGTCCCTTCACTCTGCCTAGACCGATACCTCTGTCCAATGAAGTAAACGCCAAGAACCAAGTCAGTGCAAATTCACCAACCAAAAAGACCTACTGAAGGACAACAATGGGCTCAGTCACCAGAAGTTACTATTCAAATACTTCTGGAGGCATTACTAAGACAAAGAAGTCATCTTCCAAAAATGCAGTCAATAAAATTTATGTAGGAAAAAATCCCCAATAAGTAATAATTTTCATATCTGCATGGTGTGATATCTGCTACTGGGAACAAAGTATCACTGGATGAAACTGAGCCAATAGGAAAGAAGAATTTTCATTTATAATAATCTATTATAGCAAAAGAGTATTACTTGGAATCAACTGGGCCCTAAGTTAAGAGTTACTCATCTACCATCTGAAGCTACTCTTGCCTTCAGAACAATCAATTAAAACATGTTACTGATTACAGCACTAATTTATGTAATAGAAGATTGAAAGAGAAATTATCTCAGTCTACTGTTGATGTGGAATAACATTCAGTTATAACTCTGTGGAAATTTTGTTTAGGATTAGTGCAGTCCAACATTTCAAGATAAAAGAGGATAAAGCAGCTGGGAAATTCTGCAGAGGAAAACTTCCATCTGACTACATAAAGTAATTGCGACATCACAGCAACCTGCACGCTTACTATTTCAGAAGGACGCACAGTAGCCTCAGGGCTCACAGAGCAAACGCAAGTAGCTACTCTTGGCATTGAGTCTTTTGGTGAATACCAGAACTCTGATTTTGTTGTTGTTGTTTGTTGGGAGTTGTCTTTAAGACATCTTCAATTTGTTTGTTATGGGTCTATTTAGGTTTTCTACGTCTATGTGAATTTACTTAGAAAGACAGCATATTTCTTAAAACCTGTCTATTTCTTCTAAATTTTCAAATTTGTTAGAGTAAAAAGTTTTCTAAAATTCTTTAGACTTTACCTCAGGTGATTCTGTTGCAATGTTGCCCATTACATTTACTTTGGTTTCTTGCTTTTTCTCCCCATATTTTCCATTGCCAGTCTTGCCAATGGTTTCAGCTTTATTGATCTTTTTCAAAGACCAAATGTCTAGTTATGTTCATTCCCTCTGCTATTTTCCATTTCATTTATTTCTGCTCCAATCTTTATTATTTCCTTTCTTCTGGTGATTCTACTTCTTTTATTGTTCCTTTTTTAGTTGTTCAAGTTGCTGGGATAAATTATTGACTTGAAATCTTCACATTGTTATTTTTATAGAATGCTTTTTGGGGATATGTCTACAGAAACTGATGTAAAATCATTTTTAAAATTACTAACTTTCTTATTCAAAAACAAAAATTACAGAAAATCACTTACTTGCATGCTTCCATACAATGTCATTAAAAGCTATATTTGCTTGGGGAAGATTATATGCATTTTATACAGAAGAAGATTTACAAGAAGAAGCAACTCGTTTATCTAGCTTCTGGAGGAAATAAACAACTATGAAATCAAGACCTTGGATTACCTGTCTCCCCATGCAGTTTATAACTAATTATTTGTCAGTCACCAAAAAAAAAAAAGGAAAACTTTTTTGCATATACTCAAACTTATTTACTCAACAAGACTTTGATTGGAAAAAGAGACAACTACTAAAATAACAGCAAAAGTGTAGTTTAGTTCTAGAATTAAAACAAGTGTTTTTTAAAAATCAACTTGAAAGAAAGGACAGCCCTCAAACTGTAATTCTCTACTCACTAACCAGAACAAAAGGAAACATTTTAACAAACAGGTCAGGATTTAAAAGAGGTGAAAGCAGACTACAGGATAAAAACTGTTTCAACGTTTTTCTTTAATTAGATTTTCAATACTGCTCATAGTGTACTCTCATATTAAAGTTACCAAAGTTGTGGCAAGTTACAGCAATTTCTAAATAAGTTTCTTAACAAGTTTCTGATGAAGCCTCAATTTTCAGCTTCTCAACAAATTACAAGCTTGAGCAATCACTCAAAGCAGAAATAAAGTTAAAATAAAATTAATAATCTCTCCTTCAGCTCTCACAGTAATATCTTACACACTGCACTTAAATGAATAGCTCTGGTTACTTATGAACTGTCATTACTTTATAGCACAATGAACTGAGATTTCACACATGAAAGAGAGCACAGACAGCTTTAGCAAGTCAGAGCAGTGGTCAGAAAGTATTATACTCTCTAATGGAATCACTCAACTTTCATTTATAGCTGCTAACTGAAAGATTTTACCTATAAATAAATTACACAAGCATTATAATTGTACAAATATTATCTCCATCATCCTAGACATGGTTTCCAGCAGAAGTCTGGCAGATGGGGAAAAACACGAGTTGAGAGACATCAAGGGTGAGTAGGAGTGATAGTGGGCCTACAATGGGCTGGCAAGGAAGAAACCAGGTCAAGTCCCTACCCTCAAAGTCTGCATAAACCATCTAAAGAGGATCATCTATCAGTAGAATCTAAACCCAAATTTCTCTAATTCTAATCTATGGGTTCTTCTTCAAAATATACTATCCCAAGTGAGGAAAGTCTTCAGCAAGCTTTTTTAAAACAAGGACAGAAAAAAACAAGTTCTTTCTGACTAGATCATATTGGGGGGGGGCGGGGGGGGAATGGATCTTCTCTGCGGAATAATTTCCAGGATTTCAAGCAAATGAAAAACTTTAAAACTTAAACACATTAAATATACATGGAAAGAAGACATTTTCATGCTGCTAACCCAAAGGTAGTTCCTGTCTGGTGTCTGAATCCACCAGCAGATCCCTGGGAGGAAGATAGGTAATCTCCTCTCATGTGATTCACAGCCTATTTGCATCATCCTGAAGTAAGAGGAAATGACTCTCCTGGGCCACTAGCTCCCTTTCCAGAGTAAGCAGCTTTAAGGCACTAAGAACTGAAGCCAACTCTCCAATTTGAAAGACTTGTAATCAATACATCTGCAAATGAAATCATCTCTGAGAGCATTCCTATTCTTTAGAAGTACCACTAACAGAACTCAAGCAACATGAAATTTCTTTAAGAGTCATAATTTGCAATGGAAAAACACATCTTATCTCAGTCACAAGAAGTTGTAAAATTAGCTAAAATAGCTATCATTGACTCAAATAATTAGTACAAATTTATACAGCATTCTAAGTCAAAATTAGTAAAAAACCCAGCATTTGTTGCCTTCAGCTCCAACCATCTAAAGGTAGTTGTAATCCATTTCTAAGAGTAAACATTTTAAATGTTTCATTTCTGGATATTTCTTATTGTCCTTTAATAATCTTTAAAATTATATACAATTGCCTTTCTACGAAGATGGTGCCGAAAGCTAAGAAGGAAGCCCCTGCCCCTCCCAAAACTGAAGCCAAAGCAAAGGCATTAAAGGCCAAGAAGGCAGTCCTGAAGGGCAGTCCACAGCCAAAAAAAAAGAAGATCCGCACATCACCCACCTTCTGGCGGCCTAAGACGCTGAGACTCCGATGGCAGCCCAAATACCCCTGTAAGAGCACCCCCAGGAGAAACAAGCTTGACCTCTATGCCATCATCAAATTTCCCCTGACCACTGAGTCAGCTATGAAGAAGATAGAAGATAACAACACACTTGTGTTCATTGTGGATGTTAAGGCCAATAAGCACCAAATTAAACAAGCTGTAAAGAAGTTCTATGACATTGATGTGGCTAAGGTCAACACTACAATTAGGCCTGATGGAGAGAAGAATGCCTATGTTCGACTTGCTCCTGATTATGATGCTTTGGATGTTGCCAACAAAATTGGGATCATCTAAACTGAGTCCAGTGGGCTAATTCTAAATATAAATTTTTCTCACCATAAAAAAAAATTATATACAATAATTTAGTGTCATTACTATAAATGCCATATTCCATAAAATACAAATAGAATTAACTATAGATAGCAATACTTTGAAGTACTACTCACCTAATGAAAAATTATAATGTAACAACAACAACAACAATATAGATTATAATATAAGGCAATTTAATCAGGGTTTTGTTAAAGTTTATAACTTTAAAAAACTGGTTAAACTTTATAACATTAAAAAACTGGTTAAACTTTAAGGTTAGCATTATCTATTTATCTAATTAGGCCATTGATTTTTTTTTTTTAGAATAATTAATTATTTACACCAAAACTTTGACCTTCTAACTGCAGAAAACTATGCCATGGGGGGAGGGGATTTTTCTCTCATAATTTCATATACTAGGGCTTCAGGCCTTTTGTTCATAGGGTCACTATGAGTCCTGCTCAACTTGAAGGCAATCAATAACAACAATGGTGTTAACTACCAAAGTTTTTCAAAAGTAGGGCACTATAATCCTTTCATTTTAATAAATCTAGTGCACACTATCAAATAATCTAACCATACACCAAATTAATCTCTTTTCAGCTAATAACTTTTGTATTAGAACAACAGGAAACTACATATTGGCTGATGTGGTTTGAAACAGGAAACACATTCAAAAGGACTCTGTGAAAGCCTAGAACTCAAAATCCTGTTTTTAAATAGGTTTGTGCAAGTTTTTCCATATGATTTACACGTAGGCAAGATGCTAACCCTGGCAATTCTACTCTCTCAACTTCAAAGAGAGCGTCTAGTGAGGCTCAAAATCTTTATAGATCAAAAGAGACATGATCTCACATCAGAAACATGTTCAACTTCTTTAACCAAATATTTATCATTGTTAGTAAGACTAATGGTTAAAGCACTCAGCTACTAATGAAAAGACTGAAAGTTCAAACACACCAGCTGCTCTTTAGGAAAAAGATGTGGCAATTTCATAAAAACTTCTAACTCCAGAAAATCTATGACTCACTTCCCCCATAAGACTGCTTGCTTCAAGCTGTTATCAACTTAATGGCACTGGCTTTGGTTTTAGTTTCAGGTTGATTAAGATACTCATTAAATATTTTTACTTCAAATCTAAAAAGTATACTTAGTTTTTAAATATCTACTTTGAGTCACATGGTAGGATACCATGAGCACAAAAACAACTAAATCAGAAAGGCTTTTAACTCCACTGTAAATATTATTTATATAATATAAATTACAGTGAAAAGTCTTTATAAATTTACAAGCTTAGCTACAGATGTAACATCACTTTTACTGAGGATTAAAAATATGCACTTAATGAATTCGACTGCCAAAAGTTCACCAATTTACTTAAATTAGCACCTTCTTTGTCAAGCAATTATACTCTTCAAATTATTTTTTGTATATACTGTCCTCCAGAAGAAATTAATCAAATATTAGAAGACTGGACAGCATATAATAAACATTTTTTTCAATGTCCTTAAGTTGTTATTGGTTATCACACTAATGCTGTCCTCTACCCCCACCATTGTTTTTTATGTAAGCAGAGAAGTAATCTGTGCTCATTTTAGAATATTTAGGAAATTTAGAAAAATAGTTTTAAAAAATCTTGAAATATTGCCGTTATCTTTTCCACCCAGAAATTACTATTGTTGTTGTTATGTGCCGTCAAGTCACTTGCGACTCATAGCGACCCTATGTACAACAGCTCTAAATTCTGCTCTGTCCAGTGCCAATCGCACAGTCTCTGACACTCCCATCCCAATTATCCCAGTCACTGAATCAATCCACCTCACAGAGGGCTTTCCCCTCCTGCGCTGTCCCTCCACCCTCCCAAGCATGATGCCCTCTCCAAGGACTGGTCCCTCCTTACAACATGTCCAAAATATGTTAGATGAAGCCTCATAATGAATGTATTTATGTACTTGCTTACAATTTTTGTTCTAGGTACAAACATTTAAAATAAAAATGTAATAAAATAATATATTAAAAAAGTTTATCCAGCCTTTTTTACCACATAATATATTGTGAACTATTTTCCTCCTTTTAAATAATTTTAGAAAGAATGATTAATAACAACTTTATCTACTCTATCATATCATATATCACAATGGAATTAATTATTCTATTATTATGTATATAAATTATTTCACTTCCTACTAATATGACATTTTGTCCTCTATATTAACATAGTTTAACCCAAAAAAGGCAACAGACAACACTCAAAACTTGTTTTAAAAAAGGGAAAGAGGCAAATATGTCACATAACAATTTAAAGCCATTTCTCAGCTATAAGTATGGTAGGAACAAGTTTAGCTGTAAAAACACTCCTTTAAAAGTTCTGTGAATAGATTAAATAAGCGAAGAATAAAACTTTTCTTAAAATATTAAATTTCACAATACTTTCAAACTTTCAAAAGTTATCTTGCTCTAAAAATCTACTCTCTGAAAATGCAGTTTTAAATTTCGTATTTTAGTGTTTTTAGAGTTTTTAATACAATCTATAAAACAAATAACACTCCTAAGGTCATTTAATATAACTTCTTCATTTTAATATTTTAACAAATTCTCCTCAATTTTTTTCATTTTTAAATGATAATGCAAATATCTGTGATTATATAGTACAAGTATGTAAGAGGTGATAATGAATTCCAAATAGTAAACCTAAGAAGAAATCTTAATAACAAATTACAAATAATAGAACCAAGAGACAAATTTGTTTAATTTTATAGAACTAATGGCAAGTAACTCTCCATGTCATTTTTTTATCATTTCCAGTTAATAATGTATAATGGGAATACACATATAGTATACTTCAGTAAGTATTTTACACAAGATGTCAAATGAATCCTTGTCCCAAATTGCTCATCTTATAAATGGTTATAAAACAAAGAGTGTGGCACATAAAATTTCTACTGAAATTTAAACGACAGAATTTTTAAAACAGTGATATTTCTCTATTAACAACTCCATACAATTATAAAAGAATAATGTAAGCAGAAAGCGAACAACGTGATAGAAACAAACATATGTTATTAGAAAATGCTAGAAAGTGCTAAAAATAGCCAACGTAAAGGTGAAAAACAGCATCAATGCCATTGGTACCTTTAGAAAACAAAAATTCCATGCTGAATCAAACATCCATATTTCACCAATAATTTTAAACTTCATTAATAGAAGCGAAGTGTTTCAAGCAAGAGAGATTTTGCAAACATACTGTTTGTCATATATATCTAAGTATTCCACAGTTTACAAATAGCCTAAATTCCTTCCTGGAATTTGCTCTCTACTCAGTTTTATGTCATATCTCTCTTTGCAAAAATGCACACATCAGACAGCATTTATTGCTTTCATATCTTAGAAGATTACAACAAACCACATCACCATCCAGAAATCTCTTACACTTCTTTTTACTTTGCTAAAGTCCCTCTTCTCACAATATCTTACATCTACTTCTTACATCTACTTCTTTTCAATTCCCTTGGTTCCATTTATCTTAAAAGTTTGTTGTTGTTGCTGTTATGTGCTGTCGAGTCGCTTGCGACTCATAGCGACCCTATGTACAACAGCCCTAAACTCTGCTCTGTCCTCTGCCAATTGCACACTCCCATCCAAATTAACCCAGTCACTGAATCAATCTACCTCATAGAGGGCCTTCCCCTCCTGCGCTGTCCCTCCACCCTACCATGCATGATGTCCTTCTCCAAGGACTGGTCTCTCCTTACAACATGTCCAATGTATGTTAGACGGAGCCTCAGAATCCTTGCCTCCAAGGAGCCACCCAGTTAAACCCTTTCCAGGATGAATCTGTTTGTTTTCCTAACAGTCCATGGTACTCTCAATACTCTTCTCCAGCACCACAGCTCAAAGGCATCAATTCTCCCTCTATCCTCCTTGGTCATTGTCCAACTCTCTGATGCATAACAAGTGATTGCAAAGACCATGGCCTGTATCAGATGCACCTTAGTCTCCAGAGAGACACCACTGGTCTTCAGTACTTTGGAGAGGTCCTTAACAGCAGACTTTTCCACGGCAATGCGCCTTTTAATTTCCTGGCTACTGGTGCCAAGAGTGTTGACTGTGGAGCCAAGCAAACTAAAGCTGTGAACAAACTCAATCTCTTCACCACCCATCCTGATGCAGCGAATTGGTCCAGTGGTGAGAATCTTTGTCTTCTTGACGTTGAGCCTCAATACATATTGGAGGCTGCAGTCCTTGACCCTCTACAGCAGGTGCTTCAGGTCCTCCTCAGTTTCAGGAAGCAGCACTGTGTCATCTGCATAACGCAAATTGTTGATAAATCATCCACCAATCTTGACCCCACATTTTTCCTCATAGAGCACAGCCTCCTAGATAATCTGTTCTGCATACAGGTTGAAAAGGTATGGAGATAGGACACATCCCTGGCGTACGCCCTTCCCAATTTTGAACCATGAAGTGTTTCCTTGCTCTGGTCTAACAACTGCCTCCTGGTCCAAGCAGCATAGGCAAATTCATAAAGACAAGAGAGAAGAGCTTAGTGGTTGCCAATGATAAAAGGAGGGGAAAGGGAATCTGACAGTGCTTGTTAACATGCATAGGGCTTCTTTTCAGAGGAGTGGAAATGTTCTGGAAGGATATCCTGATAGTAATTTGTCAATAAGCTTAGAAAAGTGGAGGGTCAGAGGAAGAGAAGAAGCCCCTCAATCAGATGCACTAGCAGCTGCAGCAATGGGCTCAAGTACATTAGAGATAAAGAGGATGGCACAGGACAGGTCAGGGTTCAGATTTGTGTTCAGACAGCATTGCTATGAGTTGTACTCAACTCGATGACCCTAACAATAACACAGTATACTAATATAATGACCGATATATGTTTTAAACTACTAATGTATTTAAAAATACTAATATAATGTATTCAATTGTGAACATTTTTAAAACTACTCTGGTAACATAGGGAGCTGCACAGCTAACTCAAATATAGTTCCTCTCTGGCAGTTCAAATCCACCAAAGGATTAGAAAAAGATAGGAAATCTCCTCTTGCAAGATTTACAATCTCTTCAAAAACCACTGGAGGGTCAGCTAAGAATTGGTTCTAATTCATTGACAATGAGGCTTTTTTAGAGGATTAAAGGACGCTCTAGTTATACAAGTGTCCTTATCTTTCCCTCACAGGGTCTCCAACTAGTCTAGAGGTAAAGAGGTCTAGAGGTAAAGTAGCTGTGCAGCAATCCCAAAGGCAAGAGATTTGAATCCACTAGCTGCTCTGAGGTAGAAACAAGGGCAACTACTCCCCTATAATTTACTGCCTCTGAAATCCCATCAGAAGGTCAGCTGTGGCTCAGTTCTGAGTGGAGGGTAAACAACAGCAAACCACATACTTTGCATTAATTTTATATTGTATGCAAAATACACACAAACACACACACACCCCCAAAAGTATGTCCCTCTTTCCTCTTTCCTTATAAAGCAATTGATGTCCAAAGATGGAAATCATTCAAGCAGAACTGAATGCTCATCTGTCAGGAATATGTTACTGAAGGGCTGAAATAATGACACGAGATAACCTTTAAGTACTTTTTATCTCTAAGTTTCTGTGTCACAACCAAAGTAAATAAACTAGAAACAGGGAAACATCTTTTTAAAGTTATTAGGAAGAAAATAAATGTTAGGAAGCATAATTTAAAGTATTCTTATTGTTCAAAATAAGAATCATAGTGATGAAACAAAATAACAAAAATAACTCCTACTAAAGAATATACTAGAAACTTTAAATAAAACTAATTTAAGGAGCTCTCTCAATGTTCAATAATGAAAAAATAAGCTGTCGTTTTTACAGGCTGAAAGTTGAAACAAACTCATATTTGACCTTCCAGTGGGTTTTTAGAGGCAGTAAATCACACAGAACAAACTGCCCATTTTTCTATCACATGGAACAGCTGGTGGACTCAAACTACCTGCCTTCGGGTTGGCTGAGCAGCTCCTTAGATGTAGGCCATTAGAGCTCACTATGAATAACATTATGAAAGTTATTTTCTTCCAAATTTGCAGTTTTGCCCTTAAAGTCTATTAATCCCAACTTCATTTATGAGACAATTGTAGAAGGGAGGATAATATATGATGTGAAAGGAAAAAACTCTAAACCTTCTTACAAGAAGGCCCGAGGACGCAAACATCAAACATACCATATTTACAAGCAAACAAGAAAATCTATTCTGTTAAAAATTTGAGGTATATACATACAGTGGTTTGTAATATATTTACAACACACCCTACAATACAAATCAAAGCATTATTCTTTCTGTATTACTATGTCAAAGATGTTTTAGTGTGTATGGAAGTGTTTCTTTAATGTATTTTATGTACAGGACAGTATACTATATATACCATATATTCTCGCAACTCATTGCCAGCAAGTGGAGGTGACTTATAGTTGACCCTCCAGAGAGCTTTCAGAAGCAAAAATCAGTGAGGAGGAGATTGCCCATCTTTCTCCCAACAAATACTTGACTGACATCAGACATAAACAATATTTAAACCTTTCAACTTAAGAACAAATCTAATTTAGATTTAGGAATAAAACTTGTTCATAATCTGAAAACTGACTAAAATTTCAACAGACACAATTTTTTGAGGCAAATCCCTTTTAAACTCAAAATTATTATTATACAATTAAAAAGAAAAGTCTTAGCACATCACATGGATTTGAGAGAAAGAGCTCATTCAATACACATTCATTATTTGATTTTACACAGTACATGACAATGTTTGACATTTTATTTACATGGTTATAAACCATAATACAAAATATCAACACTTAAAACAGAAATCTAATCTCATCGTTATGCTATCAATGTTATACAACCAAAAGCAAGCTTGATATGATATTTTTTTTAACCTCTCTAGCTTACTAACTCAGGCTTTTAAAATAATCAAAGAAATGGAATTTGTCGAACAAATTAAGAATTTCCCCTGGTGCTTTCATAAAAATGGCCCCAAGTCACACACTAACAAAAAGGTCAGTGGTTTGAACCCACCAGAGACTCTGCATGAGAAAGATAAAGAATCTGCTTATATAAAGATTTAAAGCCTCAAAAACCCTATAAAATCACTAGAAATTTGAATCAACTCAATGGCAATGAGTTTGGCTTCTGAGGTGTTGGTACTTTCATAATCAACAACTCAAATCACATGAAAAATCTTAAAAGGAAAATTTTTATGACACAAACTCCTTATGAATTTAAGAATAATAACCCAATTAGTAATCCAGAAAGTGCCTAATGCTTATGTTTACATCTTACTTAACCTTTGAAGATATTATTCCAAGCAACCAATTTACTATACCAGCCTCTGCTGGAAAATATTGTTATATAAACCTCCCCAACATTCTGAGGCCTTCCCTGAGAAGGAACCAGAAAACAATAGTGTCAAATTCATATGCCAATGTCAGGTTCACAATGGTGAACAATACAGGAACACATCCTACAAATTCTGCCAGAAAACAGCTGGGAATTCAGCAGTTCAGAGTCTTACCACTCAAAGCCAGGAGCACCAGCACTACTCCAAAACTTGTTGGAGGACGGCAGGAAGTGCACAATGTCAGGAAATGTGTGACGGGACAACATTGCCTGTGCTGCTCCCACAGTTATTTTTTTTTGGGGGGGGAGGGGGTACTGCTGTCTAGCTTGACCACGTAGGACCCCTTACCTGGGGTACTTTGGGGGGAAAAACTGCTATCTGGCCTGACCATGTGGGACCCCTAAACTCAGGCAAAAGGGAGGTCCTGGGCCCCTCTACAGAGGTGAGAAGCCACTCCTAGAAAGGAACAACAGGTTCCTTCCTTGCTCATTCAGGTACTTTGGGGGGAAAACTGCAGCCAGGCCCACAGCCTAAAAACATGTAGGTGTTTCACAAAACATTGCTGTACCCTGGATAATTTTATAGTTATAACAACCTAAATCCACTAAGACAAGACTCGCATAATGTCAAGAAAATAGTAATCCATATCAGCTATTATGAAGAAAGAAAATAACCCTTCTCCTAAAAAAGCAGACCCAATGAATACCCCAGATAGAGAGAATCAGAAGAAAACTTGTTGGAAAGACAAAATCTCACATTCTACTCCACATAAAATGATTTAAGTTTTTATGTAATTTGACAATATTCAATTCTATCCAAACCAGCCTACCACTACCAATTCTGACTTGTACCAACTCCGTAAAAGAGAACTGCTCCAAAGGGCTTCCAAAGCTGCAAATCTTTATGGAAGTAGATTGCCACAGTGTTTTTCTGCAAAGTTGCTGGACAATTTGAACCACCACTCTTCCACTTAGCAACTAAGCAATTTAAGTGTACCATCAGGATTCACTTAAATTCTGCTGATGTCAAGAAATCAAATGAGATGGATAAAAACTCTTAAGATGCAATAATTACAGAGTAAGTAAAGTGGTAACTATAAAATATAGGCAACACTCAGAGGCTCTGTTAAGTATAGATTATGTGAATGAAAGACTGTGAAAAAGGTAAAATTCAACAGATGTATTAAAAATAGATAAGTGAATAGCCTGGTAAGACAGACGGTAGTCCCATCAACAAACGAATGGCCTAGAGAAGCTGTGGTATATTTGCACAATGGAATACTATGCTGCATTAAAAAACAAGGAACTCATGCAATATTATTCAAAATGGTTGACTCTGGAGAACATTATGCTAAGTGAAATATCCCAGTCACAAAAGGACAAATATTACATGATGCCACTGTTGTAGAATGGGACTAACCTCAGGGTTGGGGAGAGACTGAGTAAGATGTGTTCAATAATGTATACTGCACTGAAACAGAGAAGGGAGAAAACGGTTTAAAAGAGATATGTAACTAGGTATTTCTGTCATCACAGGAGTCTAGAGCGAGGGCTACATGGTGGAGGGGACCTGGGGGAGGGTTTGTAAAACAATGAAAGAATCTTTTATTTTACTTTTCCATAATTTTTGGACTCATGTACTTATAACTTGTTAGTCAAATCTGTGTCTTCTAGGTTGCAACACCCCCATGATACATCTTCAAGGATATGAACATGTATGGCCAAGCACAATCAATAAGAGTGCATCTAAATTCCAAAATCAACCACCATAATAGTCTATGTGTTTCCTACTGCCAAAGGGGCCCTTTAGAGTAGTGAGAGAAGATCTTCACCCTGAAACCCACAGCGTCCCTTTTCAGCAGGAAGTAGCTAAGAGAATACGCCATCCCCTTTTCCTTATGACTCAGGGTGAAGTCTCTCTCAGGGAGGAGTGATAGGGAATGGCAAAGGACACACTGACAAAGAAGATTAATCAGAACTGGCTTTGACAAGCACTGTGGCATTTGGACAAGAACAAACTGGGAGGAGGGTAGAGAGAATGGTGCAGCGGTGAATGAATGGAAACCCAAAATCTCTGTAAATGTTTATGAAAATTAATAAAATATAGAAGAAAAAAAAATAAAAGAGATATGTGATTGGGGGAGAAAAAAAAGACAGACTGTAGTGGCTCAGTGGTGTAATTCACCTTATGTGTGAAACACAGGTTCAATTCCAACGCAGTTATCTCAAACACACTCATTACTTGTATGTCAGTGCAGGCTTGGTTGCTGATGTTATGCTTAATAGGTTTTTGCAGAGCTTCTAGATAAAAAAAAAATTGTTTTTTGAAGAGAAGTCTTGCAATCTACTTCCAAAATATTATCCTGAAAACTCTACAGAACATCAGAGTCCATTCCCATTATACACAGAGTAGCTAAAAGCAGAGTTGTCTCAGTGGCAGCAAACAAAATTTAAATGTGCCAAAAATAATACAAAATACGGCATAAAAGAAGTTTTATTTATAGACAGAAAGGACAGGAAATACAGTCATGATCTTACCATCCCTGAGATAATAGCTATGACACCTCTAAATTAGCCACCCCATGATCATAACCAATTCAGTCTTATTCTGAATCCACATGTGTTCTGCCAAAGAAACACAAACAATACAAATGGTTCCTTGGTTGATAAACTGCCATGTTGGCTCCAGGGCATCACTGGCGTGTGAACTACTCAAACATTAACTCTGGTCTTTACATCAACTATCAACAAAGAAAGCTGCTGTAACAGAAAGGACACATGAACACACCTTATAACCAGGGCTCAGAATTTAAACAGTCACTTCCAACTCAGTTCATACCTTAGTGCGTTACCTCTTGTTTTTCATTACATGTATTAAATGGATTTAACAAACAGGGACTGGTCTATTTTCATTTGGCTAGTGACATTTTCTGATCCATTACCTGTGGGACTAGTGATTTCATCGGGGAGCTCTGGTGGCTTAGTAGTAAGGAGATGTGCTGCCAATCCAGTCGAATCCACCAGCTGCACCATGGGAGCAAGACAGGCAATCCTATCCTGTGTGATTAACTGCCTCTGAAAACTCACTGGAGGATCAGCTGTGGATTGGTTTCAACTCAAAGGTATACAACAAACACTGCCAGCGAGCTTCAAATATGTTTATGCCAGTTCAATCCTTGTTCATTTCCACAGATACACTGAATCATAATCTATATTTCAATAGGATTCCCAGGTGAGTCTTATTTACATATACCTAGAACAAAAAGCCCCCACAAAGACAGAAAAACCTGATTCTCACAGGAGCTCTTTTCTGAATACTATTTCTGAAAAAAAGGCCTCATGTACCCAACAATACACCAAAGAATGAAAGATTCACATTCAATAACTACTACCGTGTAAAGTTCATAGGAGCATACTGATACTCCTAGGAATTCCAAATTTGTGAAACTCCATACACTTTGAGGAAAAAACAGAGGACTATAACGCTCAGCTATTAGCCCTGCAGTCTCTTTCTGCTAAGATAAGACAGTCTTAAGCAATGCTGTGTTTTCAGAGCGGCAATTCAAAGATAAAGACACCACAACCAAGGATCCATCTACAACTTCCTTTATGAGCTAGGATTTGCCTTAGGAAGATCATCAAAGAAAAGAAGCCTGAGAAACTTGTTTAATGAGTCTGAACACATGCCCCTGACCAGCAGTTCCTGAATTGATAAGCTCCAGTCCTTTTATTTCTAACATCTGCACTTTCTCAACACACAGTAGGGGCTCAATAAATGTTCTCAATTAACATAAAAATAATGAAAAATTTTCATTTGTTCAATGCTTGATTCACCCAAAACAACTTTATTTTCATTCAACTACTTGATTTTGAGAAATTTCTGAAAATGAAGGTATAATTTTGTATCTGAAGTCAGCATGGTTTACCACCTCAACTCTTCTATAGTTTTACTGATTTATGCTACTATTCCATTACAGTATGAAACTTTATACAATTATTTTATAATTTACAATTATTTTAAAATTTATAAATTGATTTAAGAAGCAATTGTGTCCAGAAGACATAAGATATCCCTGTGGCTCAACTTTCAGCCAAACAAAAGATAGGTCTATAAGTTGAGCAATAATACCACGGAGACACTCCTTAAAATAATCAACCACCAGTTCAAAACCACCAGATACTCTGCTGGAGAGGGAGGAACAATCTCTTCCTGTACCAGTCAGATGCAATTTGATGGCACATACAAAAAAAATAATAAAAATTTTAAAAAATAATAATCAACCACGAAAGAAAAAAAGACAACATTTGCCCAAAAAGAAAGATCAGAAAACAGCTAGGGAGAAAATAAAAGAACTGCTGAAAATGACAGTCACAAAGAGGAAGTGGGAAGAGTAGGTTACATTGCTGGCATTGCAATGAATGTCATAAAACAAAATGAGTATGAATGGCTGAGTAGAAAACCAATTTGCTCTGCAAACTTTCACTCAAATCACAATAAAAAGATTGATAGACATGGGAGTTATATACTACATGCTGGACAGCTGGTGTGGTTGATTGCCTTCAAGTCAAGCACGACACATAGCGACCCTATGAACACAAGGCCTGAAGTCCCTCTACAACTATGGATATTTATCAAAGTTCATAGATTTCCGGAGTCAAGTTGTTTAGGAAGTAGATGCCACTTCTGCTTCCAAACCTGTCATAGAATATTACTGGTTAAGTTGCCTGTGATGCATAACGACCCTATGGATAGCTCTGAACCCTTCCCTGTCCTAAGCCAGTCTCACTAATTCCGACAATTGTCCCAGGTAGTGTATCAATTCATCTCATCTGGGGTTTTCCTCTCCTGCTCTGTCCATCCACCCTTCCAAGCATGATGTCCTTCTCCTCTCCTGGCCATGTGCCCAAAGTAAGTGAGACCAAGCTTCAAAACGCTAGCCTCCAAGGAGAGACTTGATTTCACCCTCTCCAAGACAGACCTATTTGTTTTCTTGGCAGTCCAAGTTATGTTCAAGACTCTTCTCCAGCACCACAATTCGTAGGCATCTCGTCTTCTTCTTCTGTCATCCTTAGTCATTGTCCAACTTTCTGAAGCATAACAAGTTAATGAGAAAACCATGGCTTGGATTATGCAGATTACACAACCCTGCTTGCTAGAACTGAAGAAGACCTGAAGCACCTGCTGCAATGTTAAGGACTGTCGTTTTTAATATGGAGTGTAGTTCAACATCAAGAAGACAAAGATTCTCACCACTGGGCCAATTGGCAGCACCATAATAGATGGAGAAGAGATTGAGGTTGCTAGCAATTACAGCTTGCTTAGATCCACAATCAACACAGTCAGGAAATCAAAAGATTAACTACACTGGGAAAATCTGCAGCATGGTTCTCTCCAGAGTGCTGAAGAGAAATGATGTCAGTCTAGACACAAAGGTGCGCCCAATCCAGGCCATCGTTTTCTCAATTACTTGACAATTGTGTTTTCCTATCATTTTTAAAATTAAGTACGTGACATAAGCTCCATGCTAAAAAAAAAAAATAAATCACTTGGTCTAAACCTAAGATATCTTAAGGAAATATCCATTTAAATCACTCAGGGAGCTCTGGTGGCCTAGTGGTAAAAAAGTTGTGCTTCAATCACAAAGGCACGTGGTTCAAACCTACCAGCTGCTCCTCTGGAGAAGGATGGGCAATATCCTTCCAAGTGACTTACTGCCTCTCAAAACTCATTGGAGGGTCAGCTATGGGTTGGTTCCAACTTGACAGAATATAACAAAAGCATACAAGAACCAGGGAGTTCTGGAGGCCAATGGTAGGAAGCTGCAATGCAAAGGCAGGCAGTTCAAACCCACCAGCTATTCCACAGAGAGAAAGGAGCAAACCCTTCCTGTGCAATTTACAGCCTCTGAAAACTTGCTGGTAGATCAGCTATGAGTCAGTTCCAACTCACCACAATGAGTGTGAGTGATAGAAGAAATAGATTACAAAAACAGGACAAGCTCACACAGAGGACTGATAAAGGGGATCTACAATGAAAGATTACAACACAACAACAATGAAAGATTAAGGGTGCTGAAAATATTTAACCTAGTACAGAAAAAGACAAGAATATCAACGAAATCATTTAAAAGTTTTAAAGTTCATTTCTACATGTAATGTGTTATCACCTCTGAAAGAGGAAATGTGTTTAAATTTCAAAGGAAAAAGATTTAGAAGTGAAATTTGTATTCCATAAAGCTTGGAAACACACAGAGTGGCTGAGTGAATTCTCTCTTCTAGGTGATATGCCAAATTCCTTTCACTCTGACTTAACATAGCAAAGTACGGTTAAAATATCTGTAGCATACAGAAAACAAGTCAATATGAGATATTTCAGTACTACTCTTTATATTGTGTAATATGAATATGTGTTTCAGAATTAACTCTATAAGCTCACTGAGGAGATACCTTACAGATGTTTGTCTTCTGTTCACTGCCTAGAAATAAGGGTTTAAAACCACATTTCAGTTCAATGATTGCTGAGACTTTTCATTTCAACCCGAAATGTACTATCAAAATCTATATTTTAACAGATCTCTAGATGATTTATATATATATATATATATATATATATTTATAGTTATACATACATAAGAACTCTTATGTATACATTCTTATCTATCACCTAGGAGTCTTGTTAAAATGTAGGCTCTAGTTCAAAATAGCTATGGTGGAAATGCAAATTCTCAACAGTCATAAGAATAAATTAATTCAAATTCCTAATAAAAAGAGACACATGACAAGCCTTCATTAACACCTGTTTTGTATTTGTTGTTGTGTACCATAGAGTGGGAACCAGCGGGTTTTCAGAGGCAGTTAATCACACGGGAGTAAACTGCCCATCCTTCTCACACAGAGTAACTGGTGGCCTCAAACTGCATGCCTTCGGGATTGCAGCACAGCTTCTTGCCACTAGGCCACCAGAGCTCCCTCAATAATACTTAATGGATTTAAATATTACCACCATCTGAGGCAAAAATCCTAACTAGAGAGTAATCTAAAAACCACTACCATCAGCACCAGGTGCAAGTAACTCTGAAAGTTTACAGGTAAATCCACTTCTGTAACAATAGAAGCAACAAGAGAGAGTAATAGTCATCTTCCTTTCAAAAGGCGAAGAGTGCATCTTCTATTTGCAAAGTTAATCCATTTCATAACTGCCCAATAAAACACAGTGCATTAGCTATCTGTTTCACAAATTTCATGCTTATAATCTATGCTCTTGATGAATATGCCAAACTAGAATGCATGTAATATATTTTCAGTCTTTGTTATATAAATATTAAGTGGCAAGATGCGTATTGTTATAATTAACAATAACTATAATCATTTTCATTTCAAAATATCATACCCAAGAAGCTGGTTTATTCCCATATGAAAAGACATATTTCAATACCAAATCCATTTAACATATTACTGTGAAAAACAGAACCCAAATACAGGGCTGGTATCCCATGTGGTCGAGTGGGAAGTGTTCTACTTGATAAATTTTCATAAACTGCTATCCTACTACAAGGGTGTCAGTCACTGGGTTTAACAAAGTCCTTGAAGAGTTCATTTCAGTTTCTCCTGCTTTACTCAGTGTGAAGCAATCTTATTGTTTTCTTCCTAAGGGAAAAGATGATGATCTTCTAAGGGCAACACTGAGAGGAATGGTGAAATATAGGAGATCTCTCTGGCCAGGCCTGAAGACTGTAGTTACAGCTGAGGCAGGGAAGGGGTAGAGAAAAAGACAGCGGGAAGACAGAATAACTAAGGAAGGTGGTAAGCACAGCACACATACTGAGTTTATTTTAAAACAAGATTCACATCTTATAGTTTAAACATTGTTGTTGTCATTAAGTGCCATCGAGTCCTAGGCAACTCATAGCGACCCTATGAATGAAAGCCCTCGACACTTGCATGGCTTTCATCCTTTCTCCAGGTTCATAGCGTTTCCAGAGGCAAGCTATTTATTCCTGCTTCCAAGCTTGTTTTATTTAATAGGGGAGCTCTACCAAACACTGTCCACCATGGGTAACCATTATCACATTTGACACATCAGTGTCACAGTGTTTAGCTTCACAGCAACCACGTTACTTCTGTATGTTTAAGCACAGTACCCAAACTCATCCCAAAAGTTTGTCTTAGCAAGTAAAATGAAAGTTCATCAGTTACTACCTATAACTAACTCCACAGATTATCAGTTTCAAGATACTACCTTGTCATTAAAGCAAACCCAATTTCTCTTTAATAATCCCATATAAAGTATATATTTTAGAGTCTCCTATGGAAGTTTCTTAAGACAGAAACAACACAAGCACAATAGTTTTGGATTTCAAGGAGAAAATGGAAAAGATATCAACTCGATCAAAGGTCAACATTAAAAGCCCCTAGAAAATGGTTTCAAACTACACATCCTGCTACACCAATATTCCAGACACCCCTAGATACGCGCCAGGGCTGAGCTAGATACCTCTACATACATTGGGCTGAGCTGGTATGGTAGGTAAGTAAACTTTGAAAAGGCACTCACTTCAAGAAGATTCTGATAACCAACCAACTTCCATCCCCGTAGCCATTATCAGCTAACAACATTCCACCACCCGCAGGGGATATACTTTTTTGTGCTACTCTTAGACAGGATCTACAATGTTAGGGGAGTGAATTCATTAGAATATAGTATCTGAATTCAACTGGCATTTATCCAGTTTTTAAGAGGTAAAAATAAATCATGAATGACAAATCAATTTCACAAAGTTTCATTTTAAAACTACATAACAAATTCTGAACTCAAAGCAGTTTAAAAGTAATAGCTTTTCAATTAAAGTATTTAAGCCAGCTAAATACATTTCTATAAATCACTTTCACTTTTCATCAAATAGCAATACTTTTTTAAAAAAATTCCCAACATTCCTAACAACCCACTTATACTTAAGTAAGGGATAACTGGAATTTTTTCTTTTACAGTAAGTAAACAGAGTAGTCAAAGATTTTCCTAATCTCCCATTGTGCATTTTAACTCATAATCTACAGTGTTTAGAATTGGGAAAGTTTATTATTTTCAGGTACTCAGAGGGAGGTAAAAATATTCTTTCTGGAATATTCCCAGTTTTCAGTCTTCACATTATTCATACTCCAGTCCACTACATATTTTTCTTAATTACCAAACTTCTTTAAATTTTATATGACTCTCAATTTTTATTGGTTTATGCAACCATAAAGCACATACTAAGATATCTGATGGATAGCTCTCGAACTCTATAAACCTTCAAGCTCGCTTTACAACCCTGACATATCAACAACCTTGATTCCTTACAACTTCAAGTCAAACCTAATGTGTGTATAATTAGGCCCAAATAATAAGAACCAAGAAAAAATACTTACCTTAATTGGATCACTACTGAATTTAATTTTCCTATTTGCTGGGATGTCGTCTTCTTCAGGCAATCCAATGATTTCTGAATATTCCATATCAGGTTGATAGTAATTGTTTTCATCACTATCTTCCTGTTCATCCTGTTCAGTGCCAGTCTCACCCCAGTCTGAATTATACCTGGATCTTACCCTATACACATTATAGTCACTGTGCACATAAACATGGGAACCCTCAAAATTATTTACATCTTCAGGTACTTCTTTTCCATAACTTGATCCAGAGGCATCACTAGATGTGAAATCACCACCTCCAAGTTCTTTTCTCTCTTTCTTTGCTGCCTCACTCCCAACCACATTAGCTTCAGCATCTTTTATAGGTTCATTGTGTGGTGAAGGAATTTCAGACTCCGGTGTTGCCTTATTTTCAGCAAAAGACTCTTCGGGTACATCTTTAACTATTCTCTCTGGAATCTCCTGGCTAGATATAGAGTCCTCAGCTTCCTTTATCTGCTGTATCCCTTCACTAGGCATTGAGACTAGGGTACCTTTAGAAGCCACTGTTGGTGTTGGAGTTGTATTGCTCTTTTGAGCATCCTCTCCATCATCATCTTGTTTGTTTGAAGGAGACCAAGAATTTGGATCCTTAAGGTGACCAAAAGTGTCAAGATGTGTAACAGTAGATGGCAAATTCAGTGGGTAATGCCCAGTCACTGAGTACTCTTCACCACCTTCAGCCTTCTCTGAAACACCAGCACTGGGAGCATCCGAGTTCTCAAACACTGCACTCAACTGACTCACAGTTGGGGAGACAGCCTCTGTCCTGGAGCTAAGACTGTCCAGGGAATCCGTACTGCCCCGGTTGGACTTGGACCCACCCCACTCATCCTGAGGTTCGCTCCCTCCAGCCTTCTCCTCTTTCTTTGGGGTATAGCGTTGTTTTGTCCCGATCCATGTACACTTCTCTCAAACATCTTCCGAGTTTCTGTGAACTTGGAATATGAGGGGCCATCGTACATTGTGTCAAATCGACTAATTCGTTCTGAAACCGAGGACTCCAACTTAACAACTGAGCCATCTGTTTTCTCCAGAAACTCTTTGGGCTTCATTCTTCTCTGAGGAGAGGAAGGTCTACCTTTCCCCCTGGTTTTGGCAATAACTGCAGTATTCTCATTGGGTTCCATACCCATCTGCATAAATAGATTTTTAATCCTGTTGACATTGGAGTCATATTTCCTCCCTCTGCTCTGCTGGGAGTCCTCGCCTTCTTTTGTTTTTTGTTCCCCATCTGACTTGGGTTTGTCAAAGGTGCTTTTCAGTGCCTGGAATTCAGTTCTATATGCATTCCTGTGAGGAGAGGCACTTCTCAGAGTGGTTCGTTCACCTGAAGACTCAGTTTTCAACATTTTTACTTCAGAAGTGAAAACCAATGTTCATAATGTTAAAAAATATATATAAAACCACACTCTCCTCTAATCATCGGTATTTGGTCAAGAAAAGGAACTCTCAAATGGCATACTTCGTTGGTGATCCTCACAACAGGTCTATCAAGAAATTATTCACAGGCAAGAATTACACAAATGGCTTTTTCAAAGCAAGACTAGAAGTTCATCTGTAATAAAAAAAAAGAGAATAAATGTCTGATACCTTTTATTTATATGTTATGAATATATGTTTAGTCCATTACTATGTACTTTCTTTTCAAAAAACTTGGCAATATAGCAAATAAAATGTATTAAAAAGTTAAAAGTCAAGAAGACTCAGTTATAATTCTGGTCTTTGGTAACAGAGAAAAAAAATGTTTCTGACACAATCTGGAATTCCTAACTAACATCACACACGCACATAAATACACTAGATAGCATAATTTTAGTTCAAGTTTTGGTCTTCAGTTATGTCCTTAAACTAACAGTCCCTAACTATCTTTAACTAGTCATTGAATTGTCCAATAAATCAACTTCATTTAGTACTATACAAGTTTATATCTGTTTCAGTACAATTAAAAATTTGGGATCAATGCTTACAAACTCTTCCAACATTCCTACAGTGGCTTGTTTCGCTCTCACTCAATAATCTCATCCATTACATCCCTAAAGCAACATCAGCACAATTTCAGGCCAAAACAAGCAGAAGAAAGCTAAATAAGTTTCACTTCAACTTCAATTCTATCAAATATTTGTAAGTTTTCAAGTGACATGGACTAAATCATAGGGATAAACAGGAGAACAGAACCTAACAATCAAAGCAAATCTACCTCCAAACCTCTCTTCATAGCTCTGATTTATTTCTCCTTGCCTCTAACTTATTACAAACTCAAAATTCAGCGCATGCTTGTTGGTCTCTATCCCACAGCTGGATTTTATATCAATATGCCAGAAATCAAATACTTCTAGATCTACCAAGAAGCAGGCAACAGAGGTCCTGAAGATTGGTGGTATTATTATTATTATTATTATTATTATTATTATTATTATTTTGTTGCTGTTGTTTGGGTCTGGTTTTAGGCTGAACACTATCGCCCTAAAGCACAATTCACTGAGGAAGCACACACTTTCCCTTAAATCTCCCCAAACTCCGTTCCTGGCCCAGCCCGCATGCATGACCCATGCAGGAAGGACTTTAGAGTGTGGTGCCTGGTTTGGGGGTTGGTTTGGGGTTTTTGTTGTCTTCAAAGCATAGACAATCTCCTTTCACCCTGACAGTGGTTTTCAAAGCCATAAACACCCTCTCCTTCCTCCTCCACACACCCCCCTCCGCTCCCTCCCCCGCCAGTTCAACCCGAGGGGCGGGGGCGGGGGCGATGAGGCCGCCAAGGGGATTCAAAACCTGCCCCTCAACAAAAGACAAACATAAATAACACCAACTTGAGAGGCAGCCGGGTCCCAAGGCGGGTTCGGGACGCAGTCCCGCAGTCCCTCAGTCCCTGGGGCAAGGCCGGGAGAGCAGGTGACGCCAAACGCTATGGTAGGAGGTCGCAGTCTAGCTTTGTGCCAAGAAGCACCTGAAGTCCTAACACACTGGCTGCGGCTCCCGGCGGCTGCCAGGAGGATCCCGGTGTGGCACCGGCAGCGCCGAGCTTCCTGGCCACATTTTTTAAAAAATTAATTCTAGGGTAATGATAATAAATCCCTTTGTTTTTCCTCCCAATGTGCCAGAAAACAATAGAGCCCTCTGATAACGCCTCCGATCCTCAATCTATCGCTCCCCAGCCCACCCACAGCCCACCCCGAACCGCAACCTGAAACTCAGCCTTTGTACATCCCCGATCTCCCCCCTCACCTCCACCCTCCCCAACTCCCCGGCCCGCGCTCAGCCGCCCCCTTACCGAGCGGGAGCCGCCGCCGGCGGGGAGGGTCCGCCACCGCGGCTCCCACCCCCTCGTCAGAGGCGCCCCCAGCCCGCGGTGGCCGCGGCCGCTAGCCGTCCCGCTCGGCGCCCC
>NW_006399757.1:115063-124491 GCF_000299155.1 Elephantulus edwardii | reverse complement strand
CGAGGCCCGGCTCGAATGGAGGGAGGCTTCGGGGGGTGAGGAAGGCCCGGGGTAACAGGTGCCTCACCTCGGCTGATGGAATTAACTCTAGGGCCGCAGAGAGAGGGAGCCCGGCCGTAAAATCCCAGGAGAGGGAGAGAGAGGGAGCCTCTGGCGGCCAAGAAAGGGCTAAAAGCACCGAACGGGCCCGAGGCGAGGCCGCCCCACCCCCTCGGTGGCGGGCTGGGGGCCTTACTGGCCTAGGGCAACAAGGCCTGTCCTTCTGCGGCCTACCCCTTGTCCTGCTCGCCTATGCTGGCGGCGCAGTTTGGGTCCTCAGATTGCTAAAACTCTAGTTCGGCTTGAGCCTGTAGTTGACTCCATGGTTCTAGAGCTTCCAAAACTCAAGTCCCTGCTCCAGAGTGGAAGGCCAAAACCTAGGCCAAGTTTCCTCCCTCTTCCAGGCAACTTGTAGCTAGGCCCCAGTATCTAGCTGTTGCCTCCTGTTGTTAGGTCCAGTCAAGTCTAGCCTGACTCAGCGACCCTGTGAACAATAGATCTTAATCCCGACCTATCAGGTGCCATCCTCACCATCTCCGATATACTGGAACCCATTGCTGCATGTTGTTGTTATGTCTCTTTGGAACCAACCCGTAGCTGACTCTCCCAGAGGGCTTTCAAAGGCACGTAATTCCACAGGAGGAGTTTGCCCATCTTTTTCGTGAAATGCAGCTGGTGGATTCAAACCCTGTGCCTTCAGGATTGCAGTACAGCCTCTTACCACTAGGTCGCCAGAGTTTCCTCATTGCTGCTTAGTACCAGCCTTAACCTGAATAGCCTAGTGATGAGAAAGCCTCCTGAATTTGTCATGTTGTTGTTGTTATGTGCCGTCGAGTCACTTGCGACTCATAGCGACCCTATGTACAACAGCTCTAAATTCTGCTCTGTCCTGTGCCAGTTGCACTGTCTCTGACACACCCATCCCAATTACCCCAGTCACTGAATCAATCCAACTCATAGAGGGCCTTCCCCTCCTGCGCTGTCCCTCCACCCTCCCAAGCATGATGTCCCGCTCCAAGGACCGGTCCCTCATTACAACATGTCCAAAGTATGTTAGACGGAGCCTCAGAATCCTTGTCTCCAAGGAGCCACCCGGTTTAACTCTTTCCAGGACGAATCTGTTTGTTTTCCTAACAGTCCATGGTACCCTCAATACTCTTCTCCAGTACCACAGCTCAAAGGTATCAATTCTCCCTCTATCCTCCTTAGTCATTGTCCAACTCTGATGCATAACAAGTGATTGCGAAGACCATGGCCTGTATCAGACACACCTTAGTCTCCAGAGAGACAACTTGCTCTTCAGTACTTTGGAGAGGTTCCTAACAGACTCTCCCATCGCAATATGCCTTTTAATTTCCTGGCTACTGGTGCCAAGAGTGTTGACTGTGGAGCCAAGCAAACTAAAGCTGTGAACAATCTCAATCTTTTCACCATCCATCCTGATGCTGCCAATGGGTCAAGTGGTGAAAATCTTTGTCTTCTTGACATTGAGCCTCAATCCATATTGGAGGCTGCACTCCTTGACCCTCTGTAGCAAGCATTTCAGGTCCTCCTCAGTTTCAGCAAGCAGGGTTGTGTCATCTGCATAACACAGATTGTTGATAGATCTTCCACCAATCTTGGCCCCATTTCTCCTCAAAGAGCCCAGCATTCCAGATAATCTGTTCTGCATACAGGTTAAAAAGGTATGGAGAGAGGACACATCCCTGGTGTACACCCTTCCCAGTTTTGAACCATGCAGTGTTTTCTTGCTCTGTTCTGACAATTGCCTCTTGGTCCAAGTATAGGTTTCTCATTAGCACCATCAAGTGTCCTGGGATTCCCATTCTTCTCAGAGTCAGCCGCAGTTAAAAGGTGTTTTTCAGTTCACTCACATATGGGTAATACTAGAACGTTACAGCTTCACTGCGAAGTGTAAAATTTAACTGTTATGTACCACAGAATCAGAACTGATCCATAACGGACCTTCCAGCAGGTTTTCAAACTAGTTAATCACACTGGAGGAGATTGCCCATCATTATACAGATAAAACTTACTATGACTCTGGTTTTTTGGGGTGTGTGTGTGTATGTGTGTGTGTGTGTTTAGGAAAATGTTCTTTGTTGTTATGAACTGACCTCAGTTGCCCTGACTCTTGGTGAACCCATACCCCAAAAGCCCATAGACCATCATATCCCATGGAGAGTTCAGTGGTTGATTTTTTGGAAGCAGATGTCCAGGCCTTTCTCTCTACTGTCTTAGCCTGGAAGCTCCACTGAAAACTACTCAGCATGGTAACCCAAGCCTCAGTGGAGAGAGGAATAGCGCTTGCACATCAGATACATTGCCTGGAATTGAGCCTGGTTTTGTACATGGGAGAGTGAGAATTCCATCACCAACCCATTGTTAGGGATTGAATTGTGTCCCTGTGTGTATTCATCATTATATGATGTAATGTGGAAGCTGTGTGATGATCCTCCATGATCTGTTAAATACTTAGAGGAGAATTAAGGGTGGGAAGCACCCTTCTGAAATCCCGTACCATCCTAGTTAGATAGAAGGAGAGCACGGGTGTGGCCAGTAATGCCTTTTATCTCAGTAGAGATAAAGGAAAGCAAAATCCGGGGATGGGGAGGACAACCAAGAAATAATCAACAAGCCGAGAGTCCTCCCAATTCCCTGCCTCTAAATACAGTGAGCCTTTCCTGCCCATCCACACATTGTGCCTACTAGGTGGGCAGGGCGGAAGGAGCACGTCCAAGCTCGGCTTGTTTCTCCATTGTTGTATTCCTCCCACTTCCACTCCATCCAGTTGATCATTGATCACTGTGAGTGAGCCTGCTCCAACCTCAGGCCTTAGAAGTGGGCTCTGGTAGACACCTACTTTACCCTGCCTCAGAAGCCAAATAGCTTGTTCCAGATATAAAAAAGATGGTCTTTTCCTTTGTTGTTATGTGCCATCGAGTCACTTGCAACTCATAGTGACCCTATGTACAACAGCCCTAAACCCTGCTCTATCCTGTGCCAATTGCACTGTCTCTGACACACCCATCCCTATTACCCCAGTCTCTGAATCAATCCACCTCATAGAAGGCCTTCCCCTCGTGCACCGTCCCTCCATCCTCCCAAGCATGATGTCCCTTTCTAAGGACCTATCCCTCCTTACAACATGTCCAAAGTATGTCAGACAAAGCCCCAGAATCCTTGCCTCCAAGGAGCAGCCTGGTTTACCCTCTCCAGGATGAATATTTGTTTTCTTGGCAGTCCATGGTACCCTCAATACTCTTCTCCAGCACCACAGCTCAAAGGCATCAATTCTCCTTCTATGCTCCCTAGTCATTGTCCAACTCTCTGATGCATAACAAGTGATTGCAAAGACGATAGCCTGTATCAGATGCACCTTAGTCTCCAGAGTGACACCATTGCTCTTCAGTACCCTGGAGAGATCCCTAACAGTAGACTTTCCCATCACAATACTTTTTTATTTCCTGGCTGCTGGTGCCAAGAGTGTTGCCTGTGGAGCCAAGCAGACTAAAGTTGTTAACAATCTCAATCTCTTCGCCATTCATCCTAATGCTGCCAAGTGGTCCAGTGGTGAGAATCTTTGTCTTCTTGACATTGAGCTTCAATCCATACTGAAGGCTGCAGTCCTTGACCCTCTGCAGCAAGTGCATCAGGTCCTCCTCAGTTTCAGCAAGCAGGGTTGTGTCATCTGCATAACGCAGATTGTTAATAGATCTTCCACTAATCCTGATGCCACACTGCTCTTCACAGAGCCCAGCCTCTCAGATAATCTGTTCTGCACACAAGTTGAAAAGGTACGGAGTTAGGACACATCCCTGGCATACACGTTTCCCAATTTTGAACCATGAAGTGTTTCCTTGCTCTGTTCTAACGACTACCTCTTGGTCCAAGTATAGGTTTCACATTAGAACAATCAAGTCTTCTGGGATTCACATTCTTCTCAGAGTCAGCGACAGTTTGTTATTATCCACACAGTCAAATGCCTTTGCATAATCAATGAAACAGATAGACATTCTTCTGGTATTCCCTGCTTTCAGCTAAGATCCATCTAACATTAGCTGCAATATCCCTAGTACCATGACCCCTTCTAAACCCATCCTGAACTTCTGGCAGTTCTCTTCTAATGTGCTGTTCCAGTCGTTTTTGGATAATCTTCAGTAGAATCTTGCTTGCATGTGAAATCAATGATATTGTTCTATAGTTCCCACACTCCGTTGGGTCACCCTTCTTTGGAATGGAAACAAATATAGATTTCTTCTAGTCAGTTGGCCAAGTGGTTGTTCTCCAGATTTCTTGGCACAACTTGGTGAGCACATCCAGGGCAGCATCTGTTAGCTGAAATATGTCAATTGGTACACCATCTATTCCTTTACAGTTTTGTGGTTTTTTTCTCCCTCATTTCCTTTTTTTGGCATATCCTTCTTTCGAATGTGTATCTTTTCATTCAAAAGACCAATATGGGTCTACAAATCTATTCAAATGCAAATCTCCTCAGGTGGGACTACATCTTTCCCCTCCATCAAGTCTCAACCCCAACTACCGGATTCTACTTTTAGCAAGCTTATCTCTCTGGCAGATTTCTCTTTTATTACTGCAAATTAAGAATTAATTAGCCAAAGGAAGCTAGGGTTGAGGGAGGAGACCTACAGATCTGGAAAGCAGGGAGAAGTGTGGGCTCCTAAACCCACAGCTGATGCTCATTTGAGCCTAGCTACAGATGGTTGGGCATGAGCTGACCAGAGCCCATCCAATGAAGAGATGATCTATGTTGCGAAATAGGGTAGATTGCTCAACTTGATGGCTTGCTCTGGACTGGGCTTTGCTTTTGAGTGTAGATGCTCAAGGTTTCCAAGATGAACAGAGGATCCTTCAGCAAGAGGATGAACTTGTTCCCTGCGAGTACTGGTTAGATAGAGATGGACAAGTCAGCAATTAGCTGTCTAAAAGGGGAGGAGCTTGTGGGGATGTATTGGACATGAGGCATTAAGTAGCTGGCTTATACGCTTTCATGAGAGTAGTTGTTGGTGTGAGGATTTTTAGAGGATGGGGAAAAGAAACAAACCCACAATATAAAATAATGACATTTAATGTAAATGAAAAACTGTATGAAATATAATGTATATGAATGATAAAAATTAAAAAAAAAAGTCTACATGAACACACACTCAAAAAAAGGAGTGGAGTGCACCTTTTTTTATGTAGGCCCCTGCACTAGGAAACTCCTTGACCCAGGGAAGGCAGAACACATGGTAGTCTTCAGGGAATGTCATGCTACAGATACAGAAAGAAACCAAGACTTCCCTCTACAATTGACAGAGGGAACATTCCCTAGAGTTTGTCTCCTGAACTTGACTTCAAGCTTCCTACACAGTAAGAGAAGGAGCTCTGATGACGCAGTCCATAAGGAGTTGTGCACTAACTCCTGAAGAAGATAAATGGACAATCTCGTTCCTCTTGGAGGATTTACAGCCTCCAGAAAACTTTGAAAAAATCAGCTATGAGTTGATGCTAACTTGCAGCAATAAGGGAGTGAATGAAACTGTAAAATAATAAATTTCTGTTAAACCATTTACTTGTGGAATGGTAGCATTACATACTAAGATACTTAGCCACAAATGCATCACATTGTTGTGTGTCATCCAGTTAGAACTGGACCATAGCTGATCCTCCAACAGGTTTTCAGAGGTCGTTAATCACTCAGGAAGAGACTGACCATCCTATCACAGAACAGCTCAAAGGCAAGCCTCTATCTGACCTTTAACTTTGCAGCCTTGGCCTCTGCCCCTCTCAGGCAAGTGTTAAAACGCTCTTTTAGCTCTGCCAATTCTATGCCACCTTTTCCATCTATTCTACTAGTACATGTAGTTTTGAAGGAGATTAACTCTCACTCAGTGGAGGAAATGCCAATAACCAAAGTCACTCACCTAGCCAGCTAGAAATTTTAAACCAGTCTTTCTGACTGGTTCCATCTCTCTAGTGTCACAGTTGTCCCTCTCTGGTTTTCACACAGACCTCAGGTCCTACAAACATGCTGTATGTCTTGGTTCTTTTTTCCCTTGATGGTAGTGATGAGGTAGACCTATGCCCAAGAAGACACAAACGAAACAAAAATGCAACCTGTGTAGGGCAGGCCCAGGCCCAAGAAGACACAAACAAAACAAAATTAGGGAACCTCTTTAGCAAATTCGACCCCCAGGAGCAGCAGCAGGTGAACAGCTTTAACCATTTAAAGGAGATGTAAATTCAGCAATAAACAACAGAAAAACCGGTCCAGCAGCTGGGCGTTGGCTGCCCAGTAGCCAAATAAGGGAATTTTAACTAACCTATGACCTTTCTCCCTGTGTACCTAAGCCTCTTTGCCCAAAAGGTGTAACTAACCAATCATAATATATGTAAAAACTAGCCAATAGAAAAAACACACACACACACAAACCCCACACCCAACAACTTCCTTGTAAGCCTATATAAGGAGAGAACATTTTGCATTAAGGAAACCTGACCCTTGAAAGGCACTCCTCACGGACAATAAAGTCTTCCTTACTTCACCAAAAGAGCTTGTAACACTGTTCCTTCTCCTGGAGTAGCTCGACAGAAGGTTGAATTCCTGCAACAGTGAGATCCCCATTTCCCATTTTCCCCCTCTGGGTCAGATCAAGTTAAGCCTGCTGGGATAGCAAAACTAACCAATCCCCACATTATTGTGTTACACATTTTATTTGTCTAAGTAAAGCTCATTGCTGTTGAGTCAGAACTGAACAGAGTTTACCCTCTTTTGGGTTTTCCTAGGCTGTAAATTGCACAGGAGAAGATTTCCCATCTGTCCCCTGAAGAGCAGCTGGTGGATTTGAACTGCTGACCTTTGGGTTGGCAGCACAACTCCTTAGCTTCCCTAGGCCGAAAAAAGCCCATCCAAAGGTACCATTTACCTTGTTTACATTAGTAGCATGCTATCTAGTCCTCTTGATGGGCCACACACCCCTCACATTTCTGCAGTCCTATCCAGCTACAGGTAGAGGGTTCGCAAAAGAGTGGTAGACCCTAAATGAGATGAATTGAGACAATGACTGAAGCAATAAGCTCAAGAGTGTCGGAGATGATGAGGATGGCAATATAGGGTTCAGACCTGTTGTTCAGAGGGTCACTAGGATCCATATTCAATGGCACCTAACAACAACTATCCAGCTACATGGTGATATTAACAATGGTTTAGAATAGCCATATTAAATAATTCACTGCAGCACCATATTCCTCATCAACAGCATAATTCAAAGGCATCAATTCTTCTTTGGCCTTCCTTATTCATTGTCCAAGGAGCCCTGATAGCAATCCCAGATACATAGGGCTGCTAACCAAAAAGCCAGTGGTTCAAACCTATAGTCATCCCATAGAAGAAACCCTTCTGTAAAGATTTACTGTCTGGGAAACCCAATGGTGGGCCACTATGTGTCAGACCAACTCCGTGACAGTAGGTTGAGTTGTTCTGTAAACAGCTTTCACATACAAATGAAACTATAAAAAATATCATGTCGTTGGCCAGGCACACCTTAGTCTTCAAATGACATCTTTATTTTATAACACTTTAGAAAGAGGTTAAAGTCAATTTAAAGAGGTTTCTGGCAGAAAATTCACCCAATACAACTTATCATTTGATTTCTTTCTTTTTTATTCTTTTGTGTGTGCATGTACCTTCGAATCAGATCTGATTGGTACAAGAGAAGATTGTCCCTCCTTGTCCAGCAGAGTATCTGGTGGATTCATAGGGCTCAACTCTGGGATTGCAGTTCAGCTTCTTGCCACTAGGCCACCAGAGCTCACCTCATTTGATTTCTTGACTGCTTCATCCATAGGTGTTGATTGTAAATCCAGGTAAAATTAAATCCTTGACTATTTTTACCTTTTCTCTATCATTCTATTGCTTATTGGCCCCTGTAGTGAGGACTTTTGTCTTCTTTATATTAAAACATAATCAATCCATACTTAAGATTAGTTGTCCTTCCAATAATCCCTTGCCCACTTTAAAGTCTTTTGCCAGTTTTCCCAGCAGCACTACAATGCTTGCATATAATAACTCATTATTGTTATGTGCAATCAAGTTGGAACCAACTCATAATGGATCCTCCATAGAATTTTCAGAAACTGTGACCTCCAACAGTTTTCAAAGACTGTATGTCACATGGGAGGAGATTACTCATCTTTCTCCTACAGAGCAGCTGGTAGATTCAAATCTCATGTCTTCGGGTTGGCAGTGCAAGTCACTACACCACCAGAGTGCCCTTTAGTAACTTGCAGCTTTACTAGCTGGTAAATGGTAAAGGTTCAGTATGAACTCAGACAAGTCTGTTTACAGAATCTATACTCCGGAAATAAAATTCTTCTTTTATTTCAAAAGGACTTCATAATTACCCTGATCTATATATCTGTTATTTTGAAGAGTAAGGGGTTTGATTGTTGTTGTGTTATTTGGTGTGGGGGTTTCCCTCCCCTTTTTCTGAAACCTAACCAAATTCTTAGTCTTTTCCCAAGAAATTGGCATTTTCTGTCTACATAGTAGATGTCACTTCTATAAGCATAAACAGATGTAACAGGCGATGTGAGGGGGCTGTGGTTCCAGTCTCTACTTTTAGAAAGAACATTTGTGCTGTCTGGGATAATTTAGTGGAAAAGTTCCTGTCATTTACTTGCAGTATGGAAACCAGGCTTTTTTGGAGAATAACTTAAATAAATGCAGAGCTCAATCATTGAGTTCTGCAAAAGAGGGGGCAGAGCTGGCGATAAAATGAGTCTTACACCTCTCTGCAAGAGGATGATTCATACAGAAAGCAGCCTAAAGAGTTGGTTGACTTGAGCTTTATATTTTAAAAATGTGAAACTTCTAAAAATGTATACTGGAAGAATAAATGACAAAGCGTTTAAAACAATGCTGATAGTTAAAATTTCCTGAATTGTCCACCATCTACCTACCACTTCTGACACTTACCTGAGTGTGTTGTAAAGGGTCCACTTGGCTGTGTGATCTGACAAATGTGGTGATTTGCTTTTAAGTTAACTAAAATGAAATGTTGTTAGGTGTCATTAAATGGACTCTGACTTTTAGCAACCCTCTGTACAACAGATCTAAATGTTGATGGATCCTGTGCTAAAGGCCATCGCTGTAGTCATTGTGTCGATCTCTCTCTCTGAGTGTCTTCTTGATGTCCTTTCCAGGGACTGATTCCTGTTGACATGACCAATGTATGTTGTCTCCAAGCCATCCTTGCCTCTAAAGAGGCATTTCATCCAACACAAATTTGTTTAATCTTTTGGCAGAACACAGTATATTCAATACTCTTCTCCAACACTATAGTTAAAAGTTTGTTGTTGTTGTTGTTGTTATGTGCCGTCGAGTC
>NW_006399757.1:103006-111813 GCF_000299155.1 Elephantulus edwardii | reverse complement strand
CTGTCTCCAAGGGAAGGTGACGTGTCCTGTAGAACTTCTGTGTAGATTATGTTTCCCGCCGGAAATCCCGGGTACCTGGAAAAATGCCTGTTCGTTGCTTATGTGAGGTGGCTGCCGCTTTCAAGCCTCCCTTCCACCCAGGAGCACACTTGTCAGAGTTTCCAAGGGCTTGCTCCCGCCGTAGGAAATTTTTTTTTTAAAAGGTGGCTGTTCCTCTATCTTCCTTATTCATTGTCTAAATTCCACATGCATTTGAAGCAATTGAAAACATAGCTTATATTACTCACATCTTGGTCTAAACTTGCTCTGAAATATGGATTTTGATTTCTTGATTCCTGCTACCAGGGCTGTTGATTAGAAAATTAAATTTACAATGACTATAATACTTTCTCCATCTGTCATGATGTTGTGTATTGGTTCAGTTGTGAGAATTTTTATTTTCTTTAGGTTGAGGTACAAGCCATACTGAAAGCTTTGATCTTCATTAAATGATTCTAGTAAAATTTTGTTTCTTAGTCATTTTTAAAGGACTCATTGGGTGCTCACTTCGGCATCACATACACTAAAATTGGAATGATCCAGAGACTGTTGCCCTGGTTCCTGTGCAAGGATGACATGCAAATTCTTGAAGAATTCCATATTTTTAAAGAAAACAGCAGACTCACTGGGTGCACATGGTGAGTGACTAATATATTGAACAATGAACATAATGAGTATTTCCATCATAAAATTTTCTAGTTAGCAGTGCTATTCTAGAAAACATTTTCATTCAGCCTCTAACTAACCAGCCACTGAAAATCTTGCAGAAGCACAGTTCTGCTCTGACACACATGAGGTAATCATGATTCAGACAATGACTTTATAAGCATTGACTAACCTCAAATGACTCGTGATGTATTAGGAACCAGAGGTCATCAGTTTTGCATATTCATATTCATCAGGGTTGTTGTTGCATTGTTGTTGAATTGGGACTAACTCCTCACTGATCTTCCAGTGGGCTTTCAGAGACTGTAAATGAAAAGTGAAGAGACTGCTCATCTTTTTTCTTAAAGAGCTGGTAGATTTGAACCACTTGCCTTTGGGTTAATAGCACAAATCCTTGCCCAGTAAGCCAGCAGAGCTTCCTCAGAAGATAGTGTCGTTGTTGTGTGTCCTCAAGTCAGAAGTGACCCATAGCTGACCTTCTAGCATGTTTCCATAATCAGTAAATCTCAAGGGAGGAGATTGCCCATTCGTCTCTTGTGGAGCAGCTAGTAGATTCGAACTTCATGTCTTTGAGATTGCAGCTCAGCTTCTCACCACTAGTCACCAGAGCTCCCCATATGCGAGTAGTGGGGAAATGTAGCTAGTAGAGGGTGACGTTGACCTACAAAGCATCCAGAGTAGTACATATTTTGAGGAATTCAATTTTCATATGTGGTTTCTCACATTTCATAAATCATCTAGTAATTGTGGTTGTTGTGATGCTGGACACTGTGGCACTGATTTGTCAAATGTGATAATGGTTACCCATGGTGGACAGTGTTTGATGGAGCTCCTCGATTAAAACAAGCTTGGAAGCAGGAGTGGCATCCACTTCTGAAATAGTTTGCCTCCAGAAACTTTGTGAACTTGGAGAAACGATGAAATTTATACAACTGTTCAGGTCTTTCCTTCATAGGGTTGCTATGATGATACTTAACAACAACAATTGTGAGATTTTATTTTGTTTTCTTTTGTAACCAGTAACATCCTAAGTAGTAAGAAGGCTTACAAAACAAGGGGGGTAAAAATAAAGATTCTGGAAATCCAAAGTCTCTGTAAACTTTCATTTATATATGTATTTCTATATTTTCATGAATGAATGCTCTTAATAACTGTTCCAAGAATTAAATTACTTATATGTAAAAATGGAATGCTGGATACAGCTGTGAAATCAAGCTTACATCAAACCTGAATCAAATGTTAAGACTAAGGAAAAATTGCTGTACTGACTCTGAAGACAGTTCATGATGCTTTAATTTAAGGCACAAATTGATTTGGCTGGTTGTGTGTTAACAAGGGTTCATGAAGAAAAAAAATATTAACTTCTTTGTAGAGTCTATGAATGGTACAAATAATTAAGCACTCAACTACTAGTTGAAGTTGGCTCAAATCCAAGTACAGATGCCTTGAAGGAAAGGCGTTATTGTCTATGACATTTCAGTCATAGAAAATCATATTAAACAAGGTTCTACTTAAAAGTACAAGTGGTTGCCATGTGTAGAAATTGTTTCATATTTCTTTAACAGGTTAACATTGAACAATATTAAGTAATAATAAAAATATGATTAAGTAACTTGTTTAACCAAAGTTTACTTCTAACTACTTATTTATGAATATTCTAATGCTTTTTCCTTCAGTCTTTAATATTGATATCCAATTCTCTTAAAAGAAGCATATTTTAAAATAACCATTTTCATCAAAGTGCCAGGAGCAATTTATTTTAGAAGGATCAACACAAAATTGTTTCCCATGAGACAGAGGTTAAAGATATCTCATATTTCCAACTTTTCCAAAATACTGTAACTACTTCATCATTTCTCTAACATCAGCTATTCTTCTGACCCTCAGCACTAATCCTCTCATCTTGTTTTTGAGTTCTGGAATTCACAACAATATTTCACAGAACTCAGAAACCATCAGTGAAATTGTTCAGTTGGTTGTGAGGGCTTGAAAAACATAAATGGATACCCCAAGCTTTATTCTAGAGGGTTCTCTTGACCCGATTGGCTCTAGAGGCTGACAAATTCAAATAGATAAGACAGCAGGTAAGGCAAGGCTGCAGAATCTGTGGAATCATGTCCAATGACAGCCCATTGGCTCAATCTGTAAGGATCAGCAGGCAGATGCCATATCCAGAGCAAGAGAGAATTTTACCAGAGGATAACTATGCATCCAATGGGACTCAGATACATCCTATACATGTTTTACTAGTTACCCTTCTGTTTTTACAATAATGGTCTTATTATGCAGTATTTGTCCTTATGAGACTGAGTTCATACAGTATAATGGTCTCCTGTCTCTCCCAAGTTATGTAGTATAGTATTCCATTGTATGAATGTACCATAATTTCTCAATCCATTCAGTCATGGTTGGACATTCAGATTGTTTCTGTGTTCTTGCAATGGTGAAAAATGCTGCTATGAACATTGGTTTACAAATCTCCATTTGTGTCTCAGTTCAAATGTCCTTGAAGTATATCCTTGAAGTATTCCTAGTAGTGGAATAACTGGGTCATACAGAGTTTCTATGTTCAACTTTTGGAGGAAACATCAAACTGCCTTCCAGAGTGGTTGCACCATTTTACAATCTCACCAACAGTGTATGAGAGTTCCCACCTCTCCACACCCTCTCCAACATTTATTGCTTACTGACCTGCTAAATTTTGCCAGTGCTACTGGCTAAGGTGAGATAGTATCTCATTGTGGGTTTTTATTTGTGTGTGTGTGTGTTTATTTGTACCTTTCTTATTGTCAGTGATTTTAAGTATTTCTTTTTGTATCTGTTGGCCATGTGAATGTCTTCCTCTGTGAAACATCTTTCCATGTCTTTTGCCCAGTTTGTAATTGGGTTATCAGTCTTTTTCTTCTGGAGGCCCAATAGCAGTCTGTAAACTTTTATCTGAGATGGTATTGCCAGATGTTTTCTCCAGTCAGTAGAGATTTAATCTTTAGGAACTCCCAAGGGGAAAGGGTTGGGAGCAGAGAGATGAGGATTGATAGGAGTGAAACCGTAGGGTTGCACAATTTGGTGAGTGGAGGAAGGGGGTCAAAGAAATAGGAAGGATCCAGTGGGGAACTGAAAAGACGGGGTAATGATGGGCAAGGTCCAATAGTCATTAACCTTATAAAACATGCATGGGAAATTATTTTATGAAACACAATGTGAATGAAGAACAGTGTGAAACATGATATATATGAACTTTGTAAGCAAACTAATGTAAAATAATTTTTTATAAAAAAGAAAAGACAGGTCAGAAGCTTAAAAAAAAATAAAAAATCCTATTTCTGCCTCATGGACATAACTGTCAATTCACTACAAACGGGGACCACAACCACAGACACAAGAACGAAGATTCACAATGCATCATCAATGTAGATGTACAGTTAGAAATGTCATATGAAGTCATTCACTGAAAAGGGTGCAAGTTTCATTTTATTTCTTTAGGTCTCATGGCTATTCACATCCACACCACTGAAGAGAATATGATAATATATGTATCTGAAATAGTGAGGGAGAGTCCTCAGGCTCATGTCAGAATGTAGTGTCAGATATATCTATGGTCCACCTGATTTTGGGATGTTATGCATAAAATAGAAATTAAATCAATAAATAGATTTTGTAATTTAGAAAGATGTTGTTTATATCCAAATAAATTGATAATTTTTCATGATAGTTTTCTATGTGCATTCATGGCTTAGGCATGACGTTGAAAATTCATGTCTTTGTCTTGATTCATATTGTATTTCACAAAATATGTCCAATATCTTGACTTTTCTGGCTTAAATTGTCCTCATAATAGGTTTGGAAATTTGCTTTTCTTTGCTGCAAGTAATAAACTATAGAATTCCTTGGGACTCTTTAAAGCTATTTTAAGGTTACTTGTAATATCTTAGCTCTACAAATAAACCCCAGTAGACTCACACAGTGTGTTTAGGCCAAAACCTAATTAGGTTTTTTTATTGCCCACACAAACCACACAAAAAATGAGAGCTTAATGAAAGCAAACATGAAGACGTTACATTCATTACCGTCACTGTTCTCTAGTTGAAGCAATAGCTGCTACATCTATTCCCTTTAGCTTTTCGTTTCATAGTGAAGCATGTTGCATCCCTAAAGTCCACTGTGAGAATTTGTTCCAACAGAAGCCTATTTCCCTCTTATAGGAAGGTTCTAATGGTAGTACTCTATAAGCCAGTCTACCAAAGTATATTAGCATTTTAAGACAAAGATAGATGAACATGCCCAATGTTCTATCACTGAGAAAATACAGGTCAAATTGAGGCCCAAGCTGAAAAGATTTTACTAGAACTAATAACTTTTTCTTACCCCTAAATGCACCAACATCAGTTTTTTTTATATATGATAAAATAGTTCTTTTACATCAAATGAGGTGGAGATAAGTAGTAGTCAAAGGCACTGTTAGTTGTGGAAACTAGGAGAAGAGAGTCAAAGTAAAGCTGAGGTGTTTTAGAAATCACTCTTTTCCATGGCATTGGGCTGGCTGAAGTAACCATAAAATTAAATAAGTAAATGCCCCACTCTGTCTGGAACTAAACTGTGATTGTATTTCCGTTTTCAATCCCATTCTAATAACAAAATAAACCACCTTGAGGAGCCCCATAATGGTCATGCTTTATTGAAATATTAAGATAAAACAAGTTATACTTTAAGAAAATTCTAATATTAAACCTGTGTACATGGTCATCTGCTCTTAGAAATAATTCTACAAGCAATTGACTCGATATTGCCAATCCTTTTGTGCAGGCTCTTTTTTCTAGCTGTAAGACTGATGGCCACCACAGATTTTTAGCAATTTTATTTTAGCACACTGTGTAAAAAAAAAAAATTATAAAACATACTGCCTTAAATATTAGTATGCCATTTATTTATGAATTAGATTGATGAATATGTACTTACCCTCAATAAGTGAGTTTCTCTCCTAATTCTTCTGTTATGCTGGTATCTGTCACAATGACCAGTGTGCTCTAGAGGCCTAGTGGGTAAGGCAATGTGCGGCCAACAAAAGGGAAGGCAGTTGGAATTCACAGGCTGCTCTGTGAAGAAAAGATGGACCTGTCCCTCTTACAGTCTCTGAAAAGCCATTAGCAGGTCAGCTATGAGTAGATTCCAATTTGTTAACAATGAGAGAGATCACAATGACTATTTCAGAAAAGAGCTCTGGTGGCATGGTGATTAGAAACTATGCTGCAATCCAAAAGGCATGAGGTTCAAAGCCACCAGTTGCTCCACAGAAGAAAGATAGACACTCTCCTCCCGTGTGATTTACTGCCTCTGAAAACCCACTGGAGGGTCAGCTATGGGTTGATTCCAACCCGAAAGTGCACAACATCAGAAAAGGTTGCTTAGCTTAGAGTTAACTTTGTACTGATGTGAAGACTACAAAGCTACTCATTACAAATATCTTAGATATTTTTTCCATTTTTTGGTTCGCATACAATAATTTTATTTATAATACAATATAAATAATAATTTGCATTGTGTTTCATGTGCTCATTCATATACATTGCATTTTAGGTAATAAAAGCCTCTTATTATTCCATCTTTTTAAGTCCTCATTGAGTCTTCCCTATTTATAGTCATTGATATTTTTATGTGTATTGGGTAGATCTGTGCTTTCTGTGCTCTTTTTAGTATTGAGAGCATTAGAAAGAGAATACTTTCAAAATGAACTTGTGATATTACAATGTCATAAAAGAAATCTATTTGCATAAGTTAAAAATAAAAAGATTAGTTTCTCCAGAAAAATTTAAGCCTTAATCTTGCTTTTTTTTTAAGTGAGCAAATTCTATTGTGTTCTATGGCCTAATGGTAATGAGGGAAACTCTGGTGGCCTCATGGTAAAGAGCTGCACTGCAATCCTGAAAGCACACAGTTCAGACTCACCAATTGCTTCATAGGTGAAACATCATCAATCTCCTTCTGTGAATTAAGACTGTATCTAAAAACTTGTTGAGAAGTCAGTCAATTCCAACCTGACAGCACATGACAACAGCATGCCGTGGAATTTTATGAGCACAGTTCTCCTAAATATAAAACAAATGATGGTTTGGCAATTATTTGGTGAACTTGGTTACTTCATTGAGAGCACTGGGGGTTAACTTAGGCCTCAAATAGTTGCAGTTTTCCTTGGATATCCAGGATTCCATTCAGGGTCTTCAGACTCTGTTTCTCACAATTTTGTGGCCTTTGAATCAAGTGTTTTTCCTTTTAAACAAATTTGTTTTAAAGGAAGACCAGGACAGTATGGTGGTATATAATTACTTAATGGGCCAATATGCTCCACATATTCCACATTGAAGTTTTATAAATAAAATTTTAAATAATGTTCTCAGCATTGTATTTATTTTATAAATACAGAAGAAGATTTGTGAATAGTTAAAAATAGTTTAATGGGTAACTCAGACCTCAAAAGAAATTAAACTTATGTTTCTCAGACCTCAAAAGAAATAAAATTTATGTTTTAGGACATTGATAATAGAAATAACTATAGTAATGTGACATGGAATTCAGCATATATTAATGCAACATGGAATTCTGCTGCTATAAGTTTAAAACTTTAAAGGAAATTGAACAGCCTAATTTCAAAGACAAATATAAGAAATCATTTTTACCAGAAATATAGATTTGATCTATTGAACTCTTAGAAGAAAACAGAATTATGTGGAATTCTACCCCCACTCTTTTTCTACTGTACTTCTTCCTACATTCTAACAATCTAGTCTGACATTATTTCATGAAGGCTTAATAATTTTCTTAAAATAAATTACATGTCTGTGAGTAAAGTGAGCTGTAATGTAATTTATGCTAAGTATACATATTGTGTACATTTACAAATTGAATTCATTTCAAGAGACTCAGAAATTCAGCAAGACCAGCAGTATGTAACTAAATGATGGGCTACCACATGTTCACCCACAGGAGGGTTGGACCAAGGCCAAATGAGACATTTAGACATATGAATATGTATTACATGATGTAGTTTGATTTTCTGAAAAACAAATGTACCTGAGAAAATTAGGTGCCACTAGTGGTCCTAAAAAGTGACTTTTCTTGAATATTCTCCACAACCTTAAGTTCTTGCCTCTGAATCCACTATTTGTTGAATCCTGTAAAATAGGGAAGCTGTGAAGCCCTGTATAAAAGGTATATCAAAACACATAAACCCCACCACTTTTCCTTTAATTTTTGTTTAAGGGAGTTCTGGTGGCCTAGCTAAGAAGCTACACTGTAATCTCAAATGCATGTGGTTTGAAAACATCAGCTGCTCCTTGGGAGATGGACCGGTAATCTCCTCCTGTGCACTGAACTGCCTGTGAAAACCCACTGGCGAGTCAGCTATGAATCAGTACAGACTCAATGGCACTCAACAACTACAAGCCATGGCATTTTGGATTATAGAGAGAGCCATTGCTTTTATTATAGATACTATCCTGAATATCTCTCTAAATTATTCCATGCAGGCTGGATAAATATATGTGGTATTTGCATTTCCAAAATCTACAAATTCTTCTTCAGTTCTGCTCAAAACATTTCCTCTAACTTCAAGACTATCCAGAGGCTTTTCTCAGTAAGTACCATGTAATCAAGAGGCAATGAATGCCTTAAGGAAGGCATTGGCAAAAATAAGGCCACACGAAGATTAACAGGACAGAAAGTAATAAATGTTGGAGAGGACGTGGCAAGATAGGAGCTCTTATACACTGATGGTGGGTTTGTAAAATGCTACAACCACTCTGGAAGGTAACTTGAGTTTTCTCAGAAAACTGAACATAGAAATTCCGTATAACCCAGCTATTGTATAAGACCATTATTGTAGAAATAGATAACTAGTAAAGTGGGTATGAGGATCTAAAGGGGGTGGGGATGCAGAGGGATGAGGATGGGAGGGGGAGAGCAGTGTTAATCGTTGTTGTTGTTGTTGTTATGTGCTGTTGAGTTTCCTGCAACTCAGAGCCACACTATGTACAACAGCCCTAAACCCTGTTCTATCCTGTGCCAATCCCAATGTCTCTGACACACTCGCCCCCATTACTCCAGTCACT
>NW_006399757.1:100989-102906 GCF_000299155.1 Elephantulus edwardii | reverse complement strand
CTGCCTTGCAACATGTTCAAAGTATGTCAGATTAAGCTTCAGAATCCTTGCATCTGAGAAGCAGCCTGGTCTCACCCTCTCTAGGATGAACCTGTTCTCCTAGTAGTCCATGGTATATTCAATACTCTTCTCCAGCACCACAGCTCAAAGGCATCAGTTCTCCTTCTATCATCTCTAGTCGTTGTCCAGATTTCTGATGCATAACAAGTAATTGCAAAGAATATGGCCTGGATCAGGTGCACCTTAGTCTCCAGACTGACATCGTTGCTCTTCAGCACTTTGGAGAGGTCTCCAACAGCAGACTTTTCCAAAGCAATTTATCTTTTAATTTCCTGTTTGTTGGTACCAAGAGTGTTGATTGTGGAGTCAAGCTAATGAAAACTTTTAATAATCTCGATCTCTTCCCCATCTATCATGATGTTGCCAGTTGGCCCAGTGGTGAGAATCTTTGTTTTCTTGATGTTGAACTTCAATCCATATTGAAGGCTGCAGTCTTTGACATTCTGCAACAAGTGCTTCAGATCCTTCTCAGTTTCAGCAAGCAGGATTGTATCATCTGCATAACGCAGATTGTTGATGAGTCATCCTCCAATTCTGATGCCACATTTCTCCTCATAAAGCCCAGACTCCCAGATAATCTGTTTTGAATATAGATTGAAAAGGTATAGATATAGGACACACCCTTGGTGCACACCCTTCCCAATTTTGAACCGTGCAGTGTTTTCTTGCTCTGTTCTGATGACTGCTTCCTGGACCAAGAATAGTTTTCACATAAGCACAATCAAGTGTTCTGGGATTCCCATTCTTCTCAGAGTCAGCTACAGTTTGTTGTGATCTATATAACAAAATGCCTTTGCATAGTCAATGAAACACATCTAGACATTCCTCTGGTACTCTCTGCTTTCAGTCAAGTTCCTTCTAACATTAGCTATAATATCTCTTGTACCACAGCCTCTTCAAAATATAGCCTGCACGTCAGGCAGTTTTCTGTTGATGTGCTGTTCCAGTAATTTTTGGATAATCTTCAGCAGAATCTTGCTTGCATGTGATATCAATGATATTGTTCGATAATTTCCACATTCTATTGGGTCACCTTTCTTTGGAATGAGAACAAATATAGATCTCTTGCAGTCAGTTGGCCAGGTGGTTTTCCTCCAGATTTCTTGGCACAACTTGGTGAACACATCTAGGACAGTATCTGTTGGTCGAAATTTATCAATTTATATGCCATCAATTCCTGGGGCCTTGTTTTTGCCAATTCTTTCAGAGCAGCTTGAACTTCTTCCTTCATCACCACAGACTCATACATTGTTTCGTTGAATTCTTTTTGGTACAATGATTCTGCATACTCTTTCCAACTTCTTTTAATGCTTCTTGGATCATTTAATATTCTGCCCAAAGCATCCTTAAGTATTGCAACTTGAGGTTTGAATTTGTTCTTCAGTTCCTTGAGCTTAAGAAATGCTGAGCGAGTTCAGCCCTTTTGATTTTCTTACTCCAGCTCTTTGCACATTTCATTATAATGCTTTACTTTGTCTTCCCACGCTGCCCTTTGAAATCGTCTTAATATCTTGATTTTTTTCCCCTTTGCTTTGGCTTCTTCATGCTCTAGTGTAATACTCAGAGTCTCTTCTGACATACATCTTGGTCTTTTCTTTCTCCTCTGTCTTTATATTCTTCCTGAATAATATTCTTGATGTCCTCCCACAGCTTGTCCATTCTTCGCTCATTAATGTTCAAGGCTTCAAACTTCTTCTGAGATGGTTTTGAAATTCAAGTGAGATAGACTCAAGGTAAAATTTTGGTTCCTGTGGATTTGATTTAATTTCCCTTAGCTTCAGCTTGAACTTGCATATGAGTAGTTGGTGGTCTGTTTCACAATCAGCACCTGGCCAAGTTTTCACAGCTAATATTGAG
>NW_006399757.1:94263-95435 GCF_000299155.1 Elephantulus edwardii | reverse complement strand
CTGTGGCAATTGGACAATTAAAACAGACATTCGGATGGCGGGGGAAGAAGAACAAACTGGGGAAGAGGTTAGAGAGAATGGTACAGCAATGAAGGAATGAAAACCCCAAATCCCTGTAAATGTTCATTAATACTAATTAAATCTAATAATAAAAAATGTACATAAATGAAATACTATATTTATGAATGATTTTATGCAAAGTAATAAAAAAGGAAATGTTTGAAAAAGATCAAATGCTATCCAACTCTTCTACAATTAATCTAGATATTATTTTGATTTTGATCCCATTTCAAGACAGTGAAATCTCTTTTTTCAGTTTGACAAAGGATTTCTGCTATTATAGCTTAACACCAATTCATCTTTACTCTGAAAAAGTACATATGTCAATTATTCTCTGGTTGTAACATCATGAACCTCTCTGTGCTGGTCGTTGAAGCTAGCATTTATTACCTTGAAACTCTCTCACGTATTGCTCATTCTGACCAGCCAGGTACCAGACCAGCTACAGTGGAGACTTTTTCTATGTGGGTAATCTTAACATCTGAATTTGCCAATATAATTGTTATTGTTGTCTGTTGTTACCTTCAAGTTGGAATCAACCAACAGTTGACCCTCTGGCAGGGTTTCAGAGGCAGAAAATTGCATAGGAGCAGATTGCTCCTCTTTCTTCCACAGAGCAGCTAGTAGATCCAAAATATGGGCCTTTGTGTTGGCAGCACAGTTCCTTACCACTAAGCCACATATATGAATTTCATTTGTTTCACAACAGGCTACAGAATCAAGTTAAAGATGCTATTCATGCAAAAACATTTCAACAATAAATTTTACTGGTCCAGAAGCAATAAATCAAGGGAGTTCTAGTACCACATATGTAAGACGTAGCACTATTAACCCAAACGTCATGCCTCTCTGGTGCTGTGAATCCATCAGAAGCTCTGAGGGGAAAAGATGAGTAATCTCCTCCCATGCAATTTATAGTCTCAGAAAATCCAATGGAGTGTCAGCTATGAGTCAGTCTGTCTCAACAGTGATGGCAATAAAAATCACGAAAATCAGTTCTTAAAATGAGATTCAACAAATTGGTTCTATCAAATGTTTCACAAACATTGGGAGGCATAGCACTCCCTGCCTGCAAAACCTATTAAAGAGCAGTAGTAATAAAAACAGCATGG
>NW_006399757.1:91155-92803 GCF_000299155.1 Elephantulus edwardii | reverse complement strand
TCTATGAAAGATATTTGAATGGCCAACAGACACATGAAAAAAAGCTCAAAATCATTGGCAAAGAGAGAGTTGCAGATAAAAACAGCAATGAGATACCATCTCTCTCCAGCAGCAGTGGCAAAGTTTAACAGGATAGCAAGTAATAAATGTTGGAGAGAATGTGGTAAGATAGGAACTCTTATACATTGTTGGTGGGAATGTAAAGTGGTACAACCACTCTGGAAGGCAGTTTGGCACTTCTTCAAAGAGTTGAACATACAAACTCCATATGACCCAGATAGTCCACTATTAGGAATATACTCCAAGGAAATTAGAACTGAGAGACAAAGAGAGATTTGTACACCAATGTTCATAACAGTGTTATTCACCATTATGAGGACATGGAAACATCTCTTATTCTGGATTGTTGTCATGCAGATAATACCTAATCATATATTCCTTTTAAGTAGTTCTTTCCCTCATCTGTTTCAATGCAGTGTACGTTATTTATCTTCTCTTTACTTAGTTTCCCTCCAACCCCCATGCAGTTCTGTTTTATGGACTAGGGTGAGGGAAAGGAAGGAAGGAAATTGTGCAACAATAAAAAAAATTTTTTAAAGAGAAAAGCGAACTGGAGGGTGCTGGTACGTAGGGAGGAAAATGTGAAACAAGAATGACTGGAAATCCAAGTTCTCAGTAAACTTTCATTAAAACCTCAATAAGAAAAGTTTGAAAAACAAACAAACATGGAAACAGCCCAAATGTCAAACCACAACCAAATGGATTGAGAAATTGTGATACATTCACACAATGGAACACTATGCAGCATTCTGGAGCAACAATTAAAAAAAATACTACATTGAAGAAGCTGGAAAGCATTATGCTGAGTAAACTAATGCAGTTTCATAAGGACAAATACTGCATAAGACCACTATTGTAAAAATAGAAGGATAACTATTTTTAGTAATACATGTATAGGAACTCAAGGGGAGCAAGGCTGAGGATGTGGATGGGGTGAAACCACAGGGTGACACAGTTTGGTGGGTGGAGGGAGCAGGAGATAGAAATAGGAAGGACACAAGCAAAAAGACAGCACAATTATGGGCCAGGTCCAATGGTGATTAACTTTATAAAACATAATGCATGAGAATGACTATAGAAAATACAATGTGGATGAAGAACAGTGTGAAACACAATGTATAAAACTTTGTAAGCAAACCAATATAAATAAATTTGCTATAAACTAGACTAAACCTCCAAAAATACTGAATATTTATTTTACATTTTGAAAAACACTAATTTATGAAACAATAATAGAATATCAATGGTGTGCTGGTAAATGTCTAATGTCTGATTATCTGCAGCATTGAGAAAGCCCTGTTTTGTAGTACTTGCCAATGTCTATGGTGTAAATACTCTAACCATGACCACTTTCAAACTTTTAATGCAATAGTAAACTCTGAAGGCTTAGTGGTAAGAAACTGCTGCAATCCCAAAGGTACATGGTTTGAATTCACCAGTTGCTCTGTGGGAGAAGGATGGACAATGTTGTGTGTTGTCAAGTACTAACAGTTGACCCTTGAGTGGGTTTGCAGAAGCTGTAAATCACATGGGAGGATAGTACTTTTCTTTCTTCCAAGGACTCGTTGGTGGATTGGAACCACTTGCC
>NW_006399757.1:74996-90695 GCF_000299155.1 Elephantulus edwardii | reverse complement strand
ACAGGAGGAGATTGTCCCTCCTTCCCCGGCAGAGCATCTGGTGGATTCAAACCGTGCGCCTCTGGGATTGTAGTTGCAGCTCCTTGCCACTAGGCCACCAGAGTTCCCCTAATTAATAATAAATTAAAAGAGAAAAAAAAAAGAGTTTATTTTTCCAAATGGTGTTCCTATCTTTGCATATTCTGAAACTTTACCCTACTAAAGCTTAGCTTCTTGATCAAAATATTATGTCTAAGTGGGGAACACTCCCTTTACTAGACATTGTTAAACTGAGAGTTTGAAAGGGTAGGGTGTATAAATGTTGGTTGAGCTTGCTAAATAAGAACCGTTAGAACTGCCTGAGCCCACTCAGGTAATTAATTTGTAGCATTATAGACTACCTGGTGGACAGAGGAAAGAAATGACTGCTTTGAATCATGGGCCAAGCTGCCACCAGTGCCAAACTGTTAGGTGCTCTGAGGGTGTGGTCTATGCCCAGGCTCTCCAATAAAAGAAGATTGCATTGAGGATTCTCCCTCTGTGCTTGCTTGGTATAGGCTGCTGACCTGAGCCAGTTGCCTCAACCCTGACTGATACTGTCAAGAATTGCATGAGCTTCTTGAGGATCTCCCAGGATATTGCCTAGTCCAAAGAACATGGAAGGGAGGGAGGTTTGGATCAGAGGAGCAGAAAGCAAAAGTAGATTGTAAAAATGGAGTGGTTAACAGAATGAACTTTTGGGACATTTTTGGTTTCTGCCTTTTTGTGGTTAATTTGGTACTGATTCTTGTAAGCATTTTTGTGGTTAATTTGATACTGATTTTTGTGATGCTTACAATTCTAAATTAAGCAGATTGGCAGTGTAACTCCTTACCAGTAGCCCACCAGGACTTCCTTTCCATGAACATTACAGCTTTGAATAGAAAAGAGATGGAAACAACCCAAGTGCCCATCAACAGTCGAATGGATAGAGAAGCTGTGATATATTCACGCAATGGAAAACTATGGAGCTCTGAAAAACAAGGAACTCACAAAATAGTATATGAGAGGGTAATCCTGGAGGACATTATGCTGAGTGAATTATCGATCATAAAAGAACAAATACTGTATAACGCCACTGTTATATAATGGGACTGACATGAGAGTTGGGGAGGAACTAAGAAAAATGGGGATAAATAATATATACTGCATTGAAACAGATGAGGGAAATAACTGTTTAAAAGGAATATATGATTATAAATTATTTGCATGACAACAGTTCAGAATAATAGCTGCGTAGTAAAGTGGACTGGGGTGGGAGTGGGGAATTGTACAACAATGAAAGAATTTTTTTCTCAAAGAGAAAAGAAAACTTGGTTGGGGGGGAAGGAAGATAAATATGCAGCAGTGAATGAATGGAAATCCAAGTTCTCTATAAATTTTCATTAAAATCTCAAAAAAATGTAAAAAATTAACATATGAATTTCAATCTACCATATGCATTTTTACATGCATGTATATATGGGCATATATGTTGGCCCACGTGTATTTATATACATGTAAAAAAAAGAAAGAAAATTACAACCTTGGGAATCCTTTGGAACATTCTACCTATCTGTGGGAGAAAGATGTGAATTTTCTTCCAGGCATTTTACTGTCTCTGAAAACCTTCTGGAGGGTCAGCTATGAGTCAGCTCTGACTCAATAGTTCACGACAAGGGAGCTCTGGTGGCCTAGTGGCAAGAAGTTGCACTGCAATCCCAGAGATATGCAGTTCAAATCCACCAAATACACTGCTGGAGAAGATGGGGCAATCTCCTCCTGTGCCAGTTGGATCCGATTTGACAGTACACACACACACACACACACATACACACACAATTTTAAAAAAGTAATACTCAACAACTCTATTCTACAGTGTCATTAGGAGATGTAATGAACTCAAAAGCGTATTGACATTGCAAATTGTGAACAATATGTATGCTGCTTACAGGGAAATTTGTGCTCTAAACTGCATTTGACACTGTATTTTCTATAAATTCATAAAACATTATGTTTAATACATTATGACAAAAGTTGGTTGTATGATTATCAAATAATGTCATTTAAGAACCATTTTATCTGATAATTTAATTGCTCTCCTTCTTCTATAAGACAGGATAGGGTTAGGTTCTGTTGTTCATAGGGTCACTGTGAATTGCAATCAGCTTAATGGCATATGACAAAACAACAACAACCAGCTTCATTTAAAGTCCAGAAAGGTACATGAGTGGTCTAGGTGAGGAAGATTATCTCATGAAAGCAAGTTGTCCAGAAATACAGATCGATCCAGGATAAATTTTTAAGGTCTGATTAGTTACAAAGAAGAAATACACTTTATAGTCTATCAATCTTAAAAGAATTTTTTTTATTCTAGAAAAAGCTTGTAAGACTTGAGCAACAAGGAATCTAGAATGTATTTTTGGCAGAAATGTAAAACAAACATATTTTGTTTTGGCAAATAAAGATAGACTAATATGCCCTATAATCAGTTAACTGTCAAAGTAGCATAATTCTTTTGAAAAAATATGGCCACCAAAGTGGAACTCACTTGTGTAGAACATTTGTCTTCCAAAAGTAAATTAATCAAAGGCTTATTTGTGTGAAAAGCTACAATTTGCCTTAAAAAATATTTCTGGGTCTTCTCAGGATTTAGTTTCTTTTATAAAGCTCTATCTTCCAGTAAAGGAGCTCTATCTAGTGACATTATAGTTAAGACATTTGACTGGCATCCAAAAGATCAATGGTTCAAAACCACCAGTTGTTCATCAGAATAAAGAAGAGACAATTCACTTCTGTAAAGATGTAAAGCCTTGAAAACCTATGGTATACTTCTACTCTGTCCTGTAGGGCTTTTGTGAGTAAGACTCGATTCAATGACACCGAATATGGTTGTTGTTGTTGTTGGGTGCTATCAAACTACCTATGACTCATAGCAACCCTGTGAGCAACAGATCTGAATCTTATGCCATCCTGTGCCATCCTCACTATCTCTGATGTGTTTAACCATCTATCTTGTTGGGGTTCTTTCTCTCTTTCTCTGTCCTTCCACCTTTGCCTGTATGATGTCTTTTTCTAAGGTCCCTCCTAACAACATGCCCAGTGTGTGAGGAGTTTCACTATCCTTTCCTCTAAGGAGCACCTGTTTGGACTTCCTCCAAGACATGTTTGTTTGCTCTTTTGGTACATGGGATATTCAGTACTCCAAAATCACAATTTAAAGGCAGCAATTCTGTCAACATTATTCATTGTACAATTTTCAGATGAATGGAAAGTAATTAAAAAGACTATGGCACTGAGGTATGGTAGTTACCAGTAACTGTAGTTGTTGTTATGTACCATTAAGTTGGAACCAACTTAGAGCTGACCCTCTGGTGGGTTTTTAGCAACAGTACATTTCATGGGGGGAAATTGCCTATCTTTCTCCCATGGAGCAGCTAGTGGATTTAAACCCTATATATGCCTTTGAGTTGGCAGAACAACTCCAGAACTTCCTGTCACTGTTTAGACAGAAGGATTAACACATCTGAATCTTAAGTAATATGTATTATGTTGTTGTTGTGTACTTTCAAGTCAGAATCAACCCATGCTGACCCTCTAATGGATTTTCAAAAGCACTAAATCGCACAGGAGGAGACTGCCCATCCTTCTCCTGTGGAGCAGCTGGTGGGTCCAAACCACATACCTTTGCGTTGGTATTCCTTATCGCTAAGGTATCAGAGCTCCTTAGTATGTATTATAGTCAAGGAAAATCATGGGCTAACTCCAGCTACACATGAATTCACTTACTAGTTAGCAGGCACAAGTTGTTCAGAAAGCTCAAAGAAGCGCCAATTCTCTGTCATTTTAAGCCCTTCAGCAATCTTCTTACATGAAAGTATGACTTGAAGAAGCTATACAATATTATAACAGCAGAACACCACTTTCCTTTAGGAGTTAGGGAATAAAATGTGTTACACAATTGAATACAGAACAAGTTCAAAATATTAAGTCTAGAAAACTGTTCAATGCATTTCAAACTTTAAAGTTCATACAAGAACTTGTTCAGATAAACATCTTGAAATATAAATCTAATTTAGTAGGTCTGGGATATGGAGACTGATATCCTGTTTTTTTCCTTTCTTTAGAATTTTTTCCTGTTATTCCTAAGGAGATCTCTATGAATATCAGGATATATACCATAGTATGCTAGTCTATACCACAGTCTATAAGCATATGTCCCACAGTTTTTGCTACATTCTTATGCCTCGTTCATGTAACGAGATAACTAAGAAAACATTTTTACGATTTTACTCATGAAAAAAATTTAATTATATTTTAAAAATGCACTTGGTATAAATAAAAACACAACTTAAGTAGTTGTAATAGAATCTGGCTACTAGAAATAAGACGCTTGCTTGCTAAAAGGAAGTTTGGAGGTTTGATTCTACAGGAGAGCCCAAAAATAAAGGTCTGGTGTTCTACTTTTAAAAAAATAAGCTATTTAGCAATAACAACCGAAAATATGTGTTTGGTTACAAAAGCAACTATATATTCACAGTCAACTTACATTAGCCACACATATGTGAAAGAAACGTACCAAGCTTAAAACAAAACAAGATCTCGGAGTGACGGAATGTCATTTACTGTCATCCTTCACATATGTCAGAAGTTTATAACTTTAAAAGCCATCTTTAATAGGCTTAATGAACTTCTAATGTTTTGTTCTGGAGAAAATACCCAAGATAACAGAAGAATAAAGGAGAAAATGTGTAACTTTGGCTGAAATGTGAGGGAACAGTATTGTATATGAATATCTGTATATATTTTGTCTTATTTTTGTTCAGAATATGAGGAATCTGTGTTATATCATAGGAATGTGAATGATTATAATATTCTAGATTAAAAAGCTCAAAATCACCCTGACTGTCTTTAAGTTGGTTCCAGCTCACAGCAATGGTCTATCATACTTCTAAGGTTGTAAGCCACAATTAAAGGGGACTGTCCATTTCCCCTCACAGAGGCCCTGGTGAATTCAAACCACTGCTGACTTAGAGGCTTTGGGTCAGCAGTGCAACTCCCTACAGATTGCACCACCGTCTTAATATTCTAGATACCAGGTAGAATACCATCTGAACAGGAAAAATTATTAATTTGTACCATTTTATTGGAATTCCACAGAAACACTTAGCAAAATCTCCCTGATTATACCAATCTTCTCGTTAATCCCACTGATATTATCAGTGCTTTCTCTTGTAAGTACTCAGACCAACGAACCAAACAAAAACAACCAGTTGCGTGGAGTTTTCCCTGACTTCCGGCACTTCCTTGTGTGCCAAAGGAGAACTGCTCCCCAGAACGTCCTTTCTGACCTGTGATCTTTCAGAAGCAGATAGCCAGGCATTTTTCCTGAAGCAACTATGGATGGGTTAAAACCTTTAGACTAGTAGTCCCAAGAGGCCAGTACTTAACTATTGTGAGAATATCTTGCAAATGTTTTGCTCAGGAAGTTTGGAGGAAGCTTTTAGGAAAGTTGGAAAGGTTCAATAGACAAAATAATAGCCCTTTTCCCATTGTTTTAGGTGCAGATTATGGCATCTTCAGCATATTCCAACTTCCTCTCACTTAAGCATATGAAATGGCCTCTGTGCCACAGGTCCCTTTCATCCCATGACAATAGGCACAGTAATTGTAGGGACTCTGTGACTCCAGCAATGGGTTCGAGTGTCTCAGAGATGATGAGGATGGCACAGGGATAGAGCAGGTTTCAGGTTGGCTGTTCATAGGGTTACTAGGATTCATACTCAATTTGATGACATCTAACAACAATACTAGTCACCTCCTTCTCTACTAGTGTAGCCTAGTCATGTGTTTAGGTATCCAGATCATCCACAGTTGTTAGGGATTTAATACATAAACATTCGATGAATATCAGCAGTTGTCAGGCATCAGCCACCTTAAATATTTGCAAGATAAATTTTTAGATGTTTTTTTTTTAATCTGGATGTTATCACCTCTTCCAGACACTCTGTAATTCCAACATTTGAGAGCTAAGTCTATTTGAAACAAGCCACTTGGTCTTATCCTTCATCCAAGTCTTCCTTCTATAATTCAAATCCAGTCGTAAACCTTGGATTATTAAAAATGGGGTGACTAATTCCAAACATGGCCAATCTCTTATTTATTTTTGTTTTGTTATTGGTTTTCATATAGTCATTCATATCCATCATGTTTTGTACATGAACTGTTTTCTACAATCATTCACACACATTATATTTTATATAATTAATTACTGCTGCTCTATGTCTATTATAACTCCATCTTTTATAACCACGTTGAATGTTTTCACCCCTCCTCCATCCACTAATCTCTGCTATCCCAGTGATTCCCCTCCCCTTGTTGTTAGGTGCCATCATGTCAATTATGACTCCTGACCCTATAAACAACAAACCTGAATCCTGTCCTGTCCTGTGATATCCTCATAATCAAGACACTTGAGCCCATTGCTGCAGTCATTTGTGTAAATTCATCTTGTTGGGGTCTTCCTCTCTTTCACTGACCCTCCACCTTTCCAAGCATGGCATCCCTGTCCACATAATAGTCTCTTCTAGCAGCATGCCCAGAATATGAGAGATGAAACTTTGCCCTCACTGCCTCCAAGGAGCATTGTGGTTGTACCTATCCTAAGACATATCTGTTCATTCTTAAGACAGTCTATGGGATATTCAGTGATCTTCTCCAACACCACACCTCAAAGAAATCAATTATTCTTCTGTCATTCTTATTCATTGTTCAGCTCTCAGATGCATAGCAAGTGAATGAAAAGATCATGGCTTGAATCAGATACACATTTGTCTTCAAAGTGACATCATTGCTCTTCAATATTTTGGAGTGGTCCCTAACAGCAAACTTACCCAAAGCAATGTGTTTCCTGATCTCCTGACTGCTGGTCCCAAGGTTGTTAATTGTAGCTCAAGTCAGATAAAATCATTAACAGTTTCAGTTCTTTCTCCACCTATCATAATGCTGTGTGTGTCAGTCCATTGGTAAGTACCGTGTTTTCTTAATGCTGAGATATAGTCCATATTAAAGGCTGTAGTCTTTGATCTTCTGCAGCAAGTGTTCCAGGTTGTCCTCACTTTCAGTAAGCAAGGTTGTATCATCCACATAACACAGGTTATTGATAAGATTTCCTCCTATCCTTATGCCACATGTCTCTTTATTGAGTCCAGCTTAATGAATTATTTGTTTAGCATATAGATTGAACAGGTATGAAGAAAAGATACAAAACTGGTGCACACCATTTAGGATTTTAAACCAGGCAGTGTTCCCTTATTCTGTTTGTACAACTTCTTTTTGGTCTAAGTCTAGATTTCATATGAGAACAACTCTTCTCAATATTAGCCATAGTTTGTAGTCAAATGCCTTTACCTAGTCAATAAAACACAAATAAGACATTCTTCTGGTATTCCCTGCTTTCAGCCAGGATTCATTTGACAACAGCAATGATATTCCTGGTGCCATGGCTTTTTCTAAATTCATCCTGAACTTCTGGCCATTAGCTGTAAATGCACTATTCTAACCATTTTTGGATAATCTTCAGTATTTTGCTTATAAGTGATATTAATGTTCAATAATTTCCACACTCTGTTGGATCACCTTTCTTGACAAAGGAACAAATACGGATCTCTTCCAGTTAGTCAGACAGGGAATTGTCCTCCAAATTTCCTGGAATAGACTAGTGAGTATGCCAGGGTTGTATCTGTTAGTTGAAACATGCCAGTCAGTATCTTAGCTATTCCTGGATCCTTAATTTTTGTGTTTTCAATGCAGCCTGAACTTCTCCTTTTGTTACTGTTGGCTCTTGTTCAAATGGTACTTCCTGAAATTTTTCAGTGTCAACCAATTCTTTTTTGGTACAATGATTCTTTGTGTTACTTCCATTTTCATTTGCTGAGTCCTGAATCGTTCAAGACTTTGCCCATGACATCTCTCGGTATTGCAGTTTGAGGCTTGCATTTGTTTGTTCAGTTCCTTCTGCTAGAGAAATGCTGAGTGAGTTCTTCCCTTCCTATTCTTTGACTCCAGCTCTTCGCACATTTTGTTACAATACTTTGCTTTATCTTCTTAAGCTACCCTTTGGAGCAAACCTCCAATAAAGGGTAATAGAAAAGAAGCCATTTGAAAAAAAAACAAAACTTTAGTCTTAAAAGAAAAACCTGAGAACAAAGAAAAGGGAAAGTTAGATAATAACTAAAGAAAGAGATAGAAAGAGGGTGATGTACTAGTTCATTTAGAAGACAAACTTCATGTCTCTTTCCCTTTCTATCTCTTTTAGAATTATAGTTCTAAAGTAATTGCAATTGTCATAGTAACTTGCAGTGACATGCCAATTTGAATACAAAATATGTTTTTTTCTGTATTTTATTAATTTTCATAAACATTTACAGAGATTTTGGGTTTCCATTCATTCATTGTTGCACTATTCTCTCTACCCTCCTCCCAGTTTGTTCTTGTCCAAATGCCACAGTGCTTGTCAAAGCCAGTTCTGATTAATCTTCTTTGTCAGTGTGTCCTTTGCCATTCCCTATCACTCCTCCCTGAGAGAGACTTCACCCTGAGTCATAAGGAAAAGGGGATGGCGTATTCTCTTAGCTACTTCCTGCTGAAAAGGGACGCTGTTGGTTTCAGGGTGAAGATCTCTCACTACTCTAAAGAGCCCCTTTGGCAGTAGGAAACACATAGACTATTATGGAGATTGATTTTGGGATTTAGATGCACTCTTATTGATTGTGCTTGGCCGTACATGTTCATATCCTTGAAGATGTATCATGGGGGTGTTGCAACCTAGAAGACACAAATTTGACTAACAAGTTATAAGTACATGAGTCCAAAAATTATGGAAAAGTAAAAGAAAAGATTCTTTCATTGTTTTACAAACCCTCCCCCAGGTCCCCTCCACCATGTAGCCCTCGCTCTAGTCTCCTGTGATGACAGAAATACCTAGTTATATATCTCTTTTAAACAGTTTTCTCCCTCCTCTGTTTCAGTGCAGTATACATTATTGAACCCATCTTACTCAGTCTCTCCCCAACCCCAAGGACAGTCCCATTCTACAACAGTGGCATCATGTAATATTTGTCCTTTTGTGACTGGGATATTTCACTCAGCATAATGTTCTCCAGAGTCAACCATTTTGAACAATATTGCATGAGTTCCTTGTTTTTTAATGCAGCATAGTATTCCATTGTGCGAATATACCACAGCTTCTCTAGCCATTCATTTGTTGATGGGCACTTAGGTTGTTTCCAACTCCTTGTTTTACTTAAGATTGTGTGGGCTGGTTTTGCATTCGATTACTTGTAGGACATTTTCTATAAGTTGTTGTGAAGGGTTATCAGTTCAAATTCAACTCAAAGCCACCCTACGTAAAATAAGACAAAACTGCCTAATCCTATGCCATCCTTTCAATTTCTACCATGCTTAAATACATTGTTGCAGACACTGTGTTAATCCATGTTCCTGAAGTTCTGGCCAGTTTGATGACCCTCTACTTACCACATTAGCTTTCTAAAGGCACTGTGATATCCTAAGAACATTCTTAAAATATGTGAATGTAATCTCACTATGCTTCTAAGGAGCCATTCTTGTTCCATTTATTCCAAGATATATTTGTTTGTCAATCCATAGTAAGTCTATCTAATGGACAGCACCACAATTCAAAGGCAAAAATTCTCCTTCAGACTTTCTTACTTCTTGTTCATTTTTCCTATGGATATCTGGTCTGGTGCACCTAAGCCTTCAAAATAATATCCTAACTCTAAATGATGCTCTTGACAGGAGATTTATGCATAGTAAAACAGCATCTGATTTATTGCATGCTGCTTTCATGGGCATTGATTGTGGATCCAAGTAAAGTGAAATCCATGACAGCTTCAATCATTTCTCCATTAGTCACTTTGTTGTTTATTGGTCCCATTTTCTTTTTATTTCTGTTGTTTGCTTCCTTAAACAGAATAAACTAAATATGAAGCTAATAGAAATGGATGTAGTTAAAGCACATGTACAAAATGACATGAGCTGGGACTGCCAAAAAATTAAGATAAAGTTTAATTTTGGAATATTCAAGGGAGCACATTATACTTACAAATTCTTTTGGGGAAAACTTGAATAAGGATGTTTGGTGATTGTTTTCCACAGAGATCCCTCAATTCTGAGCTCCAAAATGGAAGCATTTTATTTTAGTAAAAAGCCTGACCCAAAATTTAGTATAGGCTCCAGCTTAACTCCTGTTTGCTTAGCTAACAACACTTAACCTATGACATGGATTTAAGCCTATAGTTAATAATTTTATTTTCCCTGGTAGTTACATTAAAACTATGGAAAGAATGTTCTTAATGCTAGTTTTCTTATCAAAACTATGAAGTAGCAACTTTCATGAGATGTGTTGGCCCAAAAACCTATTTCAGCATGGTGTTCCTTTAGGAAAAAATGTCCTGAAATTGTCTCAAGACCGCCTGTGGTGTCAAGAGTTTATTCTTTAAAATGCTTTCCTAGCCATTGATTGATTTTGACTTTGCCACATGAATGGACAAGATCATACAGATAGCGCATGTTAGTATATCCATAAGGGGATTGGGTAATCTCAACATCCAGATTTAAACATCTCAACTAGGTTTAAAGGGTGCAGTTTCAGCAGCAAAGAATGGGTGATCTCAACCAACAAGGAAGAGGAAACACTGACGTGTCCTTTGGCACCAGAGATTCCTGGGCTAGCCAAACTAGGATCTACACAAGAGCAACCTCAGCTTTGGCAGAGAATCAGAGACCAACCTTAGACAGAGCTGACTAGAGATTGCTGTCACCAGAGCCAAAGGCCTTCACCCAAACTTTCTGGAGGGAAGACACCATAACTGGCAAGAATAAGGACACTTTGTAACACTAACCTAAGCCACAAGGCTGAAGGTCAAAAGGGCTTGTGACTAAACTTAAGAAGCTATCAGAACTGAGAGATTGTTTTCTCCTACTAACTTGAATTATAGACTGTTAACTTCCCTATCAAACTCCATGACTATGAGTATGGCTCTGTGTAGTCTGTGTAGCTATTACAACAGATTTTGGACTCAGTAGGGCAATAGGATCGGTATTATAATTAGTAAAAAATAGTAGCGTGAGCTCTGGTGGCCTGGTGGCAAGAAGCTGTGCTGCATTCCTAAAGGCACATGGTTCTAGGCAACCAAGTTCTACACGGGAGTAGGATGGGCAATCTCCTCCAGTGCAATTAATTGCCTCTGAAAACCTTGAAAGCTCTGGGTCAGTTCTGACTCTATGGTACGCAACACCACCACCACCAGTGTGGGACTATGCCTGATCCTATGGGAATTCATTTTGTTCTGTGGATGCTGCTGTGGGGGCAGTTTCCCCTTGTGGAATTAGTGGAAGTCAGACTCTACTGTCTGCATGCTGTCTACTCTCTTTCTGCACCACTTTACATACACCTTTGTTTTTCCAAATGGTTTATCTCCCTTCTCTTTTTTTTCTTTCTTTATTTTTTTTTTTTTACTTAGAGCTGGAATGCAGGTCCTATTGCTGTTCAGTATTAAGCCTGATCTTCATGTCTACATCTTGTGGGTTAATCCGCTCTTGATGTTGATAGGTGCCATTGAGTCTGCTCCCACTCACAGAAATTCTCAACGCCACAGAATGAACCTCCAGCACCATGCTGTCAACCTAAACTGTGTTTAAGAGCATTGTTATAGTCACAATGTCAATCCATCTCCTTGAGGATTTCCCCTTCCTTTACTGACCTGATTTTTTAAGCATGATATCTTTTTCCCAATGATTAATTCCTCCTAATAACGTTTCTACATTATATGAGATGAAATCTCACCAGTTTTACTTTCAAGGAACACTCTGCCTCCATTTTTTTCAGGACAGATGTGATGGTCCTTTTGTCAGTCTATAGTGTATTTGGCATTTTCCCACAACACAATTCAAAATCACCAGTTCTTTCTTGTTGTTGTTGTTGTTGCTATGTGCTGTCGAGTCACCTGCGACTCATAGCGACCCTCTGTACAACAGCCCTAAACCCTACTCTATCCTGTGCCAATCTTATTTTCTCTGACACACCTATCCCCATTACCCTAGTCACTGAATCAATCTATTTCATTGAGGGTCTTCCTCTCCTGTGCTGTCTCTCTACATTCCCAAGCATGACGTCCCTCTCCAAGGATTGGTCCATCCTTGCAACATGTCCAAATTATGTCAGATAAACCTGCTCCTTGCCTCCAAGTAACAGCCTGGCTTCATCCTCTCTAGGACGAAACTGTTCTCATAGCAGTCCATGGTATATTCAGCACTCTTCTCTAATACCACAGCTTGAAGGATTACAATACATACCTTTATTTTATTTTTACTTTTAGATCTACCTACATTCTTGTGGTGTAGTCTATAAAGAGTTTCACTTCTAATCCAAAGTCTGTGCTTCTTCAGTAGTTCTAATCTAGAAGAAATATGGGTTATGTCCTCTTGGGTGATATAAATAACATTGGAAACCCACTGGATGGTCAGCTACGAGTTGGAATTGGAACTAACCTGGCAGCAACGTGAGAGAGACAGAGACGTGGATGACAATAGTGTATCCAAGCAAAAGAAAATTCTTTACAACTTCCATTTTTTTACATTTACTGAGATGTTTTCAATTGACCCAGTTTTCTCCCCTTACCCCCATTAACAGAATAAACTAAACATGAAGTTTGAATGTTTAATATATATATACTTGAGTCACATGTCCAATATGCCATAAAGTAGAAATGGAACTACCTGAAATTATCATAAAGTTTAAAATTTAGAATGATCAAGGGAACACATGATTTTTACATGCTTTTAGGGGATACTTCAATAATGATGCTTGAAAATTGCTATCCTCAGATACACCTCAAATCTATGCAGTGGCCCAAAATAAGAGAATTCCATTTTAATGAAATAGCTAATGATTTCATATTAATAGATATGAGTTTAGGTTCCATCCTAACTCCTAATCATTAACCTATGACACGGATTTAAGCCTAAAGTTAAAAAATATTTTCCCTTGTTCAAAATCCCTAGCTCTAAGAGAGATCTAAATCAAAACAACTATGAAATATCATCTCACTCCAGTAAGAATAGCAAAATTTAACAGAACAGCAAACAGCAAATGCTGGTGAGGTTGTGGAGAAACTAGGAACCCTCATTCACTATTAGTGAGAGTGTAAAATGGTGCAACCACTATGGAAGGCTGTATAGTGCTTTTTTGACCCAGCAATTCCACTACTGGAAATTTACCCTAAAGAAACCATAACCACCACCCAAGCAGATATATGCACACCCATGTTTATCGCGGCTTTGTTCACAATAACAAAGAGTTGGAAACCACCTAAGTGCCCATCAACAAATGAATGGATAGAGAAGCTGTAGTATATTCATACAATGGAATACTATGCTGCATTGAAAAACAAGGAACTCATGAAATGTTATACAAAATGGGTGACTCTGGAGGACATTATGCTGAGTAAAATATCTTAGCCACAAAAGGACAATTACTGCATACTGCCACTGTTGTAAAACGGAACTGACATCAGAGTTGAGGGGAGACTGAGGAAGATGGGATAAATTATGTATACTGCATTGAAACAGATGAGGGAGCAAACTGTTTCAAAGGAATATATGATTAGGTATTATTACCATGACAGGAGTCCAGCACAAAGGCTGCATAGTGGAGTGGACTTTGGGGGAGGGATTGAATAACAATGAAAGAATTTTACTTTTCAAAGAGAATAGTGAACTGGGAGGAGTGATGGACAGGGAGAAAAGTGCAACAATGAATGAATGGAAAACCAAAGTCTCTGTAAACTTTTATTAAAATTAAAATTAAAATTATATTTAAAAGCTGGTAATGGGTGGTGTTACAACTGAACCAACTGAAACAAAAGAGAGAATAATAGAACACTACAATCTAACTTTTATTAAAATTAAAATTAAAAATTTATTTAAAAGCTGGTAATGGGTGGTGTTACAACTGAACCAACTGAAACAAAAGAGAGAATAATAGAACACTACAAAGAACCATGTTATTGTTGTTGTTGTTGTTGCTGTTGTTGTTGTTATGTATCATAGAGTCAGAATCAACCAATAGCTAACTCTCCAGTGGGTTTTCACAGGCAATTATTCCCACAGGAATAAATTGCCTATATTTCTCCCATGAAGAAGCTGGTGAATTTGAGCTGTATACCTTTTGGCAGCAAAATTCCTTACCACTAACTCACCAGAACTCCCTACAAAGAGTCATCTGCCAACTAATTTGAAGATACAGAGGAAATTGACAGATTCTTAGAAAATCCTGCCCTACCTAAACTAAGAAAGATGTAAAAAACTAACATAGATGGTTCTGTGAACAGAGATGTCACTAAAGAAGAAATGCACAGATCATAAAAAGCTCAATTCCAGACAACATCACTAATAATTCTACCAAACATTCATAGAAGAACTGTCACCAAAAATACTTAAGTTCTTTCATAATGAAGAAAAAATGGAACATTTCCAGATATGCTCTATGAAGCAAACATAACCCTGATACCAAAACCAGGTAAATGTACCACTGGAAAAGAAAAATAATAGACCAAAAGTATAAGACTCAAAAATCCTCAACAAAGTCCTAAGCAATAGTCTCCCACTACATATCAAAAGAATAATTCATCATGATCAAGTGGATTCATATCAGATATGTAGGGATGGTTTAATGTAAGAAACACAATCTATGTAATCCACCACATCAATAAAACAAAGAAAAAGAACCATAATACTGACAAAAAAATCTGGACTGTGGTGGGAAATCTGCAAGGACAGTGGAGGGAGTGCCAGGCCAGGGCTTGTGACCCAGCCACCCCACACCCATTTGGAAGACAATCATATATGCCACATCTATAAGATTTATCAAGGTCCCGAAAAATACTCATGTACCATTGAGGATTAAGTTATGTGGGGAATCAAACTAGTTTCTGGCCTGAGTATGTAGGGCCCACTAACTCAAACAACTGGGAGATCCTTAGCATATCCAAAGAGTGGGGAAGCTATTCCAGAAAGGGAACAACAGACTTCCTTCTTCATTATTTAGGTTCCCCCAAGCCCCTTCTGACGTGTATCAGTGTGCACTTCCTCCCTCCCCACTCACGTGAGCGCTGGAGTGTGCACGCACCCTTTACACATCTACTCTTATTCCTGCCCAACCTTCTTCTGGAACAGTGACGTCAAATAAAAAAAACCAGCTACCACCTCAGACACGAAGAATTCTGCCACATCAATGGCCCGTAGAAAGCAGAGTGCCTGACTTGTCCCACTAGCCCAAAGCAAGATATCAACCCCCAGAGAAGACATAGCAGCAATGGATTTCCTGGAACCAGAAAGCCTGGTGGAATTTTCTGACACTGATTTTAAAATAACAATGATTGAATATTTTCAATGGATCAAAAAGAAACTTGATGAATTACAGAACAGTGCTAGCAAAGATCAGGAGGAGCTTAAAAAAGCAATCCAAAACAATGCAGAGAAAACAAATGAAGCATTAGAGGCATTGGAAAAACAAGAAACTGTGATCCAAAATATGAAATCTAAGGTTTCTGATGCTGTCAACATGATGGAGGGACATACGAATAGAGGTGAAGAGATGGAAAACAGAATCAGTGAAAT
>NW_006399757.1:46446-74896 GCF_000299155.1 Elephantulus edwardii | reverse complement strand
AACAAAAATATTTTCCCTGTGGTTAAGTTAAAGATGTGAAAATAATGCTTTAAAGACTGGAGGACCTCTCCAGAAATCTCCTGTAGCAACAGACTTCCAAATATCTGTTGCCTAAAAATTTATTTCAAAACAAGTTTCCCAGAAAGGAATGTCCAGAGACTGTCTTAAGACCCTTCCATATTCCCATATTTTCCCCAGAAGGGTTATTCCTTTTTTATAGAGAGCTGTAATGCAGGCCATGTTCTTACTCAAGATAAAACCTAATCTAAGTGTTTTGCCTAATCTGCAGTTGTTAGGTGCTGTGAATCTGCTCTGACTCATGGTTAACTTGTGTAAAACAGATAGACTACTTGACGGATCATGTGCCATCCTCACAACCTAAGTTCTGTCAAAACCCATTTCTGTGGACAGTGTGTCAATTCATTTCATTATGGAATCTTCTGCTCCTTCATTGACTTTCCAAGCATGATATCTTTTCCCCAGGACTCAGGCCTCCTGATGACACATCCAAAGTGTATGAGACAAAATCCCACCATTCTTATTTCTAAGGAACACTCTGGCTGCATTTTCCCCCAAGATATATTTGTTTATTATTTTGGCAGTCCTTGAGATAGTCAACACTTTTTTGCAAATACTACAATTCAAAAGTATTAATTCTTTTTCATTCCTCATTATTTTTTTTCAACTTTCATGTGCCTATGAAGCAATTTAAAACACCAAAACTTGGATGAGACCCACTCTAAGTCATTAAAGGTCTACCTTGCACTTTGACACTTTAAAGAAGTTCTTGACAGCAGATTACCTCTATGCACACAGCATTTGATTTCTTGACTGTTGCTCCAATGGATATTGACTGTGAATCCAAGTAAAATTAAGTCATTGAAAAATACAAGCACTTCTGTGTTTATCATGATGTTGTTTATTGGTCCAGCTATAAGAATTTGGGGGCTTTATGTTGAGAAATAATACATGTTGAAAGTGTAGTCTTTGATTTTCCAACTTCAGGGGTTTATCTCTTATACTGTGTCAGACAGTTTCTACTGCTGTTCTTCAGGTTTCCAAGGACTCATTCTTTCAGAACTAGATGGCCAGTCTGGTTTCCTAGTTATCTTAGTTGAAAGTTCCACTAAAACCTAACAACCATAGATGATCTTGCTGGTAATTGAAACACTGAGAGCATAGCTTTCGGTGTTACAGCGACATGTAACCTCCTTGGTGCAGCAGACTGATAGCCAAGTCACGAGGGAAAACTCTAACAAATGTGTGGTGGTGAGTTAGCCCAGAAGATGGCAATGTTGTGTTGTTAGATCAAGAAGACTGCAACAGAACAACAGACTGAATCTTGCCTTATCCTGCACCATCCTCCATATCTCTGGTATTATGTATTGATACTGTGTAAATCCATCTTGTTGAGGATCTCCTTTCTTTCTGTGACCTTCCACCTTTCCCAGCATGATGTCTTCTCCCAAAGACTGGCCCTTTCTGACAATATGCCTAAAGTATGGGAAACTATGTTTCAGTATCCTCACCTCTAAGGAACTCCTTGGTTGCACTACCTCCAAGACAGACTTGTCTGTTATTTTGGCAGTCCATAGGATAGTCAATACTTTTCTTCAACAACACAGTGTGAAAGCATTAATTCTTCTTCTGCAATCTCTAGTGACTATCTAACTTTCAGGTGCATAGGAAGCAAATAAAATTAAAATGGTCTTTATCAGGCACATCTTAGTCTTTAAATTGATATCTTTGCTCTTTAGGGGTTTGGAGAGTTCTTTGAAATCTGATTTCTCACAATGTAACTTTAAAAAAAAATTTCTTGACTGTTACGACCTCAGGTATTGATTATGGATCCAAGTAAAATGAAATCATATGTTGTCTATTGGTCCAGTGGTGAGGATTTTTGTTTTCTTGATATTGAGATGTAATTTATTTTGGACGCTGTAGTCTTTGATCTTCTGAGTGAATGTTTAAAGTCCTCTTCATGATCAGCAAGCAAGGTTGTTTCATCTGTATAACACAAATTGTTGATGAATCTTCCTTCAGTCTTGACCTGTCCTTCCTCTTCATAAAATTCAGCGTCTCAACTTACTTGATCAGCATACTGATTGAATAAATATGGAGAAAAGATATAACTTTGATGCACACCTTTCCTAGCTTTAAATCATGCTGTGTTCCCTTATTTTGTTTGAATAACAACTTTTGGACCAAGGTATAGGTTTTATATGAGCACAGTTATATGTCCTGGGATTCCAGTTCTTCTCAATATTAGCCATAGTTTGTTGTGCTCTACACAGTCAAATTTCTTTGTATAGTCAATAAAGCACAAACATCTTTGTGATATTCTCTTTTTTTCAGACAAGATCAATATGACATCAGCTACTGCCTCTTCTGAATTCAGCTTGAATTGCCAGCAGTTCCCTGTTGTAGTAATTTTTAAATAATCTAGTAATTTTAAATAATTTTACTTGCATGTGATACTAAAGATATTGTTTCATAAAATCCACATCCTATTAGATATTTTTTTTTTGAATGGTAACAAACATGGATCTCTTCTAATCCGTTAGCCAGGTAGCTAGCTAGTTGTTCATGTTTTCTGCCATAGACTAGTAAGCACCTCTAGGACTACATTTGTTTGTTGAAACAGGTCTGTTGGTACTGCATCAATTCCCAGGAACTTATTTTTTGCCAATGCCTTCAGTGCAGCTTAAACTTCTTTCATTACCATTGGTTCTTGATCATATGCTACTTCCTAAAATAGTGCATTGCTACTTCCTGAAATGGTGCATTGTTGACCAATTCTTTCTGGTACAGTAACTCTGTGTATTCCTTCCAATTTATTTTAATGTTTCCTGTGTCTTCTACTAACAGGGCTCAGCAAATATTTAATTAAAGATACTTGCATAAGGACCAATGCTTTCCTGAAATTCAAATTGAACATTGAGCTGAGCATCATGTATTTCTATCTGTCAAATCTGGCAATCTTGCAGCTCATCTACTAAGCATTCATATTAGCTTATTTTTTATTGATTACCTGCCTAATGGTTGCACCTGATCTAGACCATGCTCTTTGCAATTACTTGCTATGCATCAGAGAGCTGGACCATGGCCAAGGATAACAGAAGAACTGATGTCTTTGAGTTCTAGTGCTGGAAAAAAGTTTTGAATGAGCCATTGGCTTCCAAGAAAACGAACAAGTCTGCCCATGAAAGGGTGAAACCAGGCTGCTCCTAGCGGGCAAAGATTTTGAGGCTGCATCTCACATTCTTTCGGTGTTCTGCCAGGAGGGACCAGTCCTTGGAGTAAGACATCATGCTTGAAATGGTGGAGGGACAGCACAGGTGAAAAAGACTCCAGATGAGGAGAATTGACACAGTAACCGGGTTAATGAGGGTAAGTGTGTCAGAGATAGAGAGATTGGCTCCAGATGGAGCAGGGTTCAGACCTGAACTCATAGGGTGGCTAGTCAACTCGACGGCACATAATAACAACAAGCTAAAAGGCAGTTTTTGTTCTTGTTGTTGCTAAGCTTTATTGTAATATTACATTTTGTTGCTATATGCTGTTGAATTGGAACTGACTCATAGCTGACCCTCAGTGGGTTTTCAGGGACTATCAGTTGCACAGGAGATTACCCATCTTTCTTCTCCGGAGGAACTAGAGGATTCAAATTGTCTGCTTTTGGTTTGGCAGGACCATTCCTTACCCACTTGGTCTCCAAAGCTCCCTAGTATATAAAGTTAAGAGACACTTAAAAAAACAAAACAAAACAAAACAAAAAACCCACAACAAAAAACCCCTAATTTGAACAAACGTTTACAGTCCAAATTTGTTTTCTGTTCACAACTCATATATTTTTTACTTAGTGACATAGATTAGAATCCTCTCACTGTGACAGCTCTCTTTGTATTTCCTCCTGGTATTTCCTGTTTCTGTTTGCCCTTCTTTTCTATTCCTTCTTGCCTTGTCAGGTTATTCTCTGAATAAAAACTCTCCTTTTGATCTTTCATGATTAATTTTTCTAAAGTGTGTTATTTCCCACTCATATTATTGATGAACAGGTGTAAGAGATGTTCTAACAATGTTTTAGTTTGGTGGCTTTTGTTGGTTTTTTTTTTTTTTTTTTGAGAAGGATAAAGCCAAAATGCTATAAAACTACAAATTATACTGTGAAAATGAAATATGTTGATTCTGATTGGTGACAGCAAATATCCTGCCATTCCATGAATATTAACCTTTTACCTGATACTTGGGCCCTTTCTGCATCTCTATCACATGAACATACTCTAGGAAGCCTCTTCAAAACTTTTGTTGTCCGAGTGTCTAGTTGACTCTGATTCAAGGAAACTCATGTGTCCAGAGTAAAATGAAAACATTTTAGTAATAGAACACCAGGCATTCCTGAGGCACCTTTCTTCTGAGGTACTTCTGGGTGTGTTTGAGTCATCAACCCACTAACAAATAAATAGTAAAGAGCCTAACTTGTGTACCACCCAAGGATTCCTAAGAACTTGCCACCAGCCTGTCTTGTTAACTTGCCTTAACCAAATTTTAGAAATTAATCTGACAAATTTAAGCTAGAAAGCTAGCTTTCTTTATTCACCATTTCCAGATCATGAAGTTCACTACATGAAATATCTCCTCCGCTCTTTCTAAGCAAGAGATAAATGTAGTGGGAATCTATTTGGGCATGCTGATTATAATATAAACCTTCTGTTAACTTCTTTTTAATACCTATGAAATGGTAAGCTTTCTGAGCACATTTTTTCAAGTGCATGAACTACATTTTTAATTTCTTTTTATGATGTCACTTAGAAGCCCAGTCCAAGCATGGTGCTATTGATCCATGAGTCACTTCCAACCTTAGGGTATTCATGATGTTCTTTTATTTATTCTTTTCTTTCGTTTCTACAAGGAATTTACAACAAATCTCAGAAGTTAGACTTACCCTCACATTCTCAAACCAGTCCAAAGACAATTTACTTCATTTACTTTTCTTTCTCGATTCAAAACATAGAATACATCACTCAGGTTTTAGCCAAGGTAGCTCTTGAACTTAGTTCATTATATTTCTATGCTGTTTTGTTAAATTTTGTGTTTTAGCTTTCATGGCAAAGCAAAAAAATATATAAAATATAAAAATGACTGAATATTGTATGCTGTTGTTGCTAGGTACAATCAGCCTAGTTTTCATTCTAGCTACCTTATGTATAACAGAAAAAAAACAGAACCCAGTCTTATATCACTCTTGTGATCATTACTGCTGAAGCCAATTATTACAGTCACTGTAATCCATTTTGTTGAAGGTCTTCCTCTTTTTTACTGACCTTATACTTTGCTAACCATGATATCCTTCTTCAGAAACTAATCCTGTTAATACATCCAAAGTCCCACCATTCTCTCCTCTAGGAATATTTCGGCTGTACATCTTTCCATATAGATTTGTTCATTCTTGTGGTAGTCACATTCATACATACATACACACATACTCTTCACCAATGACACAAGTCAAAGACATTCATTTTTCTTCAGTCTTCTTTAATTGTTCAGCTTTCACATGCACATATGAATGCTGAAAATACCATGGCGTGGTTCCAGTGTACCTTACGTCTCAAAGAGACATCTCTGCTTTTTAACACTTTGAAAAGGTCCTTTGCAGCTGACTTGCAGAAGACAGAACACTACTTGATTTCTTTTCTCTCTTTTTTTTATTTTAATGAAAGTTTATAAAGAACTTGGATTTCCATTTATTCATTGTTGCACATTTTCCTACCTGTCCCCCTCACCCCCAGTTCGCTTTTTTTCTTGGGGGAAAAATGTTCTTCCCTTGTTATACAGTCGCACCCACACCCACACCCATGCCCGGACCACTTTACTATGCAACTCTTATTCTGGACTCTTGTCATGCCAATAATACCTAATCATATATTCCTTTCACACAGTTCTCTGCCTAGTCTGTTTCAAGGCTGTGTACATTATTTATCCCCTCTTTTCTTAGTTTCCCCCAAACCCTCATATCAGTCCTGCTCTATAATAGTGAGATATTTCACTCAGCATAATGTTCTCCATTGTCACCATTTGACCCACAATTCTACTTTTAGGAATATAACCTAAAGAAATCAGAAATGCCACCTAAGCAGATACATGCACACCCGTGTTTATTGCTGCTTTGTTCACAAGAACAAGGAGCTGGAAACCACTGACGTGCTCATCAATAGAAGAATGGATAATGAAGCTGTGCTATATTCACACAATGGAATATTATGCAGCATTGAAAAACAAAATAACTCGTGAAATAGTCTACAAAGTGGGTGACTGCTTGATTTCTTAGCTGCTCCTACCATGAATCTTGATTGTAGATCTGACTCAAAGGAAATCCTTGGTAACTTTAATATTTTCTCCATTTATCATGATGTTGCTTATTGCTCCAATTGTGAGGATTTTTGTTACATGTTGAGATGTAGTTTTTGTTCTTCACAGGTTAGTATTTTAAGTCCTCTTTGCTTTTAAAAAACCAGGATTTTGTCACATGTATATCATATATTGTTAGAGTTTTTCTCTGATCTTTATACAGCACTCTTTTTCATATAGTTCAGTTTTTTAATTATTAGGTAAGCATGAAGATTAACTCTGGTGAAAGGATACAACCTACCCACTCACCTTCCTCATTCTAAGCTATGCATTGTCTGTCCCAGTTTATATTTGAAAGTTTGGTTTTTTTATTTTATTATTTTTTTGTGTGAGTGCACCGTCAAATCAGATCTGACTGGTACAGGAGGAGATTGTCCCTCCTTCCCTGGCAGAGCATCTGGTGGATTTGAACCATGCGCCTCTGGGATTGTAGTTGCAGCTCCTTACCACTAGGCCACCAGAGCTCCCCTGAAAGGTTGATTCTTAGTTTATTTTATATTCTTCTGAATTGGCATGAATAAGACCTCTTCCATTCAGTTGGCCAGGTAGCATTCTTTCAAATTTCTTGGCATAGACTAATAAGCGCTTTAAACATTTCATTTGTTGAAACAAATCAGTTCTCATCCCACCATTCCTAAAGCCTTGGTTTTCTCCCATTATCTTCAGTTAGCTTGGACTTCCTCTTTAAAAAACCATCAGTTCTTAATCATGTCTTATCTCCTCAAATGATTGAATATTGGTCCATTCCTTTTGATGTAGATTTTGTGCATTATTTCTATCTTCTTTTGAAACTTCCTGCATCATTCAACTATTTGGTCCATTTAATCCTTCATTGTTGCAATTTGAAGCTCTCTTTCTCTATATTGCATTATCTCATCTTGAGAAATGTCATATGTGTTCTTCTGTTTTGTTTTTCTCACTCCAGATCTTTGCACATTTCAGTGTAATTCTTCGTCTTTTCTAGCTTCTCTCTGAAATCATCTCTTCAAGTTTTTTATGTCTTTATTTTATTTCCTGTCTCCTTACTAATCCTTTTTGGTATTTCTATTCATTTCTGTCATTTTCATTACCTTGGTTTATCGTCATATCTTCTTCCTTGATGTTATAACAATTTGTCAGATCTTTAGTCATTAGTGTTCAACACATCAAATCTTTTCTTGAGATGGTCTCTAAACATATTCAATGTGAAATATACTCAAGACTGTATCTGGCTCATATGGATTTGTTTTCAATTTCTTCAGCAGCAACTTAAACTTCAATATGAGCCCCTAATGGTTCTACAGTTGGTTCCACAGATGGCCAGCCCCATCCTTGTTCTGACAGATGAGAATGGGTTTCTTAACCTTCTCTTTCTACTGTTGTAGCCTATTTGATTTCTCTTCATTCCATATGGTACGTAGGACCATGTTTATGGTGGCTATTTATGTTGCTAAAAATGGTATTTGTAACAAATAAAAGGATGATTTTGCAAAACATCACAATCGCATGTTATGCACCTTCATATTTTTCTTTTTTTGCTTCTAGCTTTTACATTCCAATTCAAGTTCATATGTATGATCAATATCAAACTGTAGAAGAGTATCTTGTGTCTTATTACTTTGGTATTAGTGATTTGCACATAAATTTGAATAGTAACTGATCTTTGCAGGTGCATGGATGTTATCCTATCACTAGAACAATTCACTTCAGGATAGATTTGAAATGATCTTTCAGATGATGAAGGTGATAGCAGTTCATTTTAATTTGTCATTCCCCACATAGTAGACCAAAGGTCTGCCTGATCCTAAATGGTCAGTAGCAGATCATGTTGAGCTCATTAATGTCTAGGAAAGTGAGCTAAAGTAGACATTCTACTTTATTTTTTTACATCTTTCAGTTTTCCTACTTTTTTTACTTTCCATATTTCAATTATTAATAGATGCTTGCAGTTGTTTCTTCTCATTTTAAATCATGTCATGCCAATAAATGAAGGTAGTAAAATTTTATTCCATCACATTACTATAGAAGATTCTAGTTTAATGAAGCAGCTCTTCCCCAGTTGTATTTTGAGAGCCTTCCAGCCTAAAGGGCTCATCTTTTGAGATGAGATCAGACAATGTTCTGTTATTATTTATGAATTTTTCATCATCTTGTTTTTCATAGGCAAACTTCCAGGTATGTAGCTTCCAGCAACACCGCAACATGTAAGCTACCATCTGACAAACTTACAGAAGAGCAAAACAGCCTACTTGGTTTGTATCTTACAAGTAACAAATTTTACCTAATACTATTGCTTCTCTTATTTTTCTATTAATCATGACTATCAACACGTGTTAAAGATTAAAAAATTATTTAGGCTGTTCCCACCTTATATACCTAGGCTAAGATACTTGAATGTATGTTTGAATTTTTTTTTACCTGAAATAAACTGGAGAAATATTTACCTATTAAAATACAGTTGAAAATCTTATTCACTTGATTTTATAGAGCAAAGTCTTCAGAAAACTATCATTCAGTGGACTGCATATGCATCACAAAGACTTTTCAATTCAGCTAATACAAGAAAATTGATAAGCCTGATTCATTTGTACTTTCATGTTAAAAGAAAAATTGTGCTAAGACCTTGACAGACTAAGTCAGATAATTTGAGATAACAAGATGCCACAATTTTAGAAGACTTGCCAAGAAAATGATTAATGGCCACAGGTTTCGTAAGACTGTTATCTATGACAGTGTTCTTCTGTGATGATATACTGGAATTAAGAATGATTTAATGTTAAAACAAACAATGTTATATGTTCAACCAGATAATCCACCAAATGGTGCTCATTTATCACCATAAACTTAATCTTTCTCTAGACCTTGATTTTAATAGTCTTATTTGAACTTTCTTCAGAGGTTACCAGGGGTGTCAGGCGGAATCTCTTTTGAATAGCGTTATTTTTGATGATGGAAGAGAGAATACTGAATGTGGATGAAGTCTTCCCAAAAGAACAAAGGTAAATCATAGTACTAAGAACTACATAAAAATAAGAGCTTATTTTGGTAAATGTCATTACATATAAATTGTGTAAGAACAGTAATATAAAATTTTAAAATCCCTTTCTGTCTGTTTACGTAAGTAGATAAGTATGCATATATAAAGCCTATATGGTTGTATGTATATATGTGTATACTCATAGGTGCATATATATAGTTGTGTACTTCTTTGTGCTCCTATGTGAGATACACACACACACACACACACACACACACACACACACACACACACATAGTATGAACTCTGATGTCGATAGTTGTAGAGGGGCTTCAGGCTTTTTGTTTATATATATATATATATCTCAATACAAAATTATGTACCCCCCATATATATATTTGTTGTTGTTGTTGATTTCCTAGAGCACAACTCATAGTGACCCTATGAAAAAAAGGCCTGAAGCCCCTCTACAACTATTGACATTTATAAAAGTTCATAGTGTTTCCAGAGACATGTGGTTTAGGAAGTGGATGCCATTCCTACTTCCAAATGTGTGTGTGTGTGTGTGTGTGTGTGTGTGTGTGTGTGTGTGTGTGTGTGTAAATATGTATATGTGTAGCAGGGGTATATTTTTGTATTGTTTTATATAAAAATTTATTATGCATATATATACATGCAGATAGATGTATAAAATACATACTAGCCACAACCAAATGCTTCACAGCATTAGTGACTAGAATCTGGAGTTTTAAAACTTATAAGCAGTCCCCAAAATGGCTCTGTTGGTCTAGTGGTAAGAAGTTGAGCTGGTGGTTCAAATTCATCAACTGCTTCTTGGGAGAAAGATGGACAACCTCCTCCCACACAATTTAGAGCCTCTGAGAACCCACTGAAGGTTCCGTTATGAGTCTATTCCAACTCGATAGCAATGAATAAGTCAGTCAGAGTCATCTGGAACAAAAGAAAAAGGAAACCAAAGGCTCAAAGATGAACCACGAACTCACATGCCCTTATGCCTTTATCCTGAGATCAGGAATATCAACTAGTGTTTGAAGATGAACAGATTATTAAGGCATTTGTAACAAATAAGAAGATGGTTTTAGAGAGCAGAACTAGAGGGAGCTCAGCCACCGATACCAACTGTTCTGACCAGGGACATAATATATGGTCCCAGATAGTTGTTGCTATGAATCATCAAATTGGAACTGATCCCATCTGGCCCTCCAGTGGATTTTCATGGGCAGCAAATTGCACAGGAGGAGATTGCACATATTCTTCAGAGCAGCTGGTGGATCCAAACCATGCACCTTGGAGTTGACAGCACGGCTCTTTACCACTAAACCACCAGAATATGGGTAAAATGTCGAAGAAAACCCAAATTATTTTGAAAAGGTCATACCTATGGATGAGTAGAGATCAGAGGGAATCTTATAGTTAAGTAGTAGATTTGCTCCTGAAAGAAACAATTCCACATGAGAATTCTGTGCTTTTAAAAAGAAAGAAAGAAAAAACCATCTAGAAATACTGACCACATGGTCAATATTTACCCTAAGGCAAAGATTAAATGGTAAATGGTGTTGAGGAAACGAAATAAATGTAAATGGAACAAACTCCTTCATTGCTATCTAGTTGGAACTGATTCATAGATGAGCCTCCATTGGGTGCCCAAGGCTGTAAATTACACAGGAGGTGATAACCTCTCTTTCTCCTATGGAGATGCTAGTGAATTCAAACGACCGGAAAGATGCAGATTAGTGTGTAACTTCCTACAGACTACGCCATCAGAGATCCCTGAAAATGGAACAACCAGATTTGAAACAATGAGAATGTTAACACACTAGGGTAGAAGGTAATAAAAGTCACTGAACAAATATGCATGTTGTTGTTGTTGTTGTAGCTAAGGTGAGTTGAGTATGACTCATAGTGACCCTATGAACAGCCATTCTGAAACCTGCTTTATCCTGTGTCATCCTTACCATCTCTGAGACACTAGAGCTCATTGCTGAAGTTACAGTGTCAACCCAACACATTGGGGTCTTCCTCTCCTTCACTGACCCTCCATCATTTCAAACATGAATAACCTCACCTAGACATATTTCCAAAGTGTGAAAGGCAAGGCTTGGTCATCCTTGCCTCCAAGGAGCACTCTGGCTGCACCCTTTCCAGCATATATCTGTTTGTTTTTTTGATAGTCCATGGGATATTCAGTACTCTTTCCCTAGCAACACAACTCAAAGGCATAAATTCTTCTGCCATCCTTAGTCATTGTCTAGCTCTCTGACACATAGCATGTGGTTGAGAAGACCATGGCCTGAATCGGGTATACCTTAATCTTTAAACTGATATCATTGCCCTTCAGTATTTTTAAGAAGTGTATGAGTTCAGACTTGCCCAGTGCAATATATTTCCTGATTTCCTGACTGCTAATACCAGGGGTGTTGATTGCTGATCCAAGCAAGATGAAATACACACACAAACACACACACACACACACACACACACACACACACACACACCCCACTCCCATGCAATAAACTGCTTCTAAAATCCCAGCAGAGGAACAACTAGGTTGGTTCCGACTTGATGGCACATAACAACAGCAAATACTCACACACACACACACACACACACACACACACACACACACTTAGCCTTGATTTATTAATGGCTTTTATTTTCCTAAGTCTGCCATCAAGGAAAAAGCTTGCTGTCAGGGACTTCTCCAGAGTGCTAAAGAGAAATCATGTCAGTCTAGAGACTAAAGGAATGTTTGATTCAGGCCATGGGCTTGTCAATTGCTTGCTATGCACCTGAGAAGTGGATGATGATGACAGAAGAACAATTATAACAACAGAAGAAGAGTTGGTGCCTTTGAGCTGTGGTGCTGGAGAAGAGTATTGAACACACCACGGACAACTAAGAGAACAATCAGACCTGTCCTGGTCAGGGTAAAACCAGGTTGCTCATTGGAGGCAAGGACTTTGAAACTCCTTCTCCCATACTTTGGGCATGTTGCCAGGAGGGACCAGTCCTCAGAGATCAGTCCTCGGTCATCATGCTTGCAAGGATAAGACATTCATCACAGGAAGAAAGATCTGAAGCGCTTGCTGCAGACAGTCAAGGACTATAGTCTTCAATATGGATTGAAGCTCAAAATCAAGAAGACAAAGATTCTCACAACTAAGCCAGTTGGCAGCACCATGATAGATGGAGAAGAGACTGAGATAGTTTACAATTACAGTTTGCTCAGTTCCACAATCGACACTCTTGGCACCAGAAGTCAGGAAATCAAAAGACAAATTTCATTAAATCTGCTGTCAGGGACCTCTCCAGAGTACTGAGAAGCAACGATCAGTCTAGAGACTAAGGTGTGCCTGATCCAGGCCATGGTCTTCACAATTACTTGCTATGCTTCAGAGAGCAGGGCAGTGACTAAGTATGAGAGAAGAATTGATGCCTTTGAGTTATGGTGCTGGAGAAGAGTCTTGAATATACCATGGACTTTCAAGAAAACAAATAGGTCAGTCTTGGAGAGGGTGAAACTAGGTTTCTTCTTGAAGGCTAGGATTTTGAAGCTTCTCCATATACTTTGGGTATGTGGCCAGGAGGGATCAATCCGTGGAGAAGAATGTCATGCTCAGAGAGGTGGAGGGAAGTGTAAGAGAGGAAGACACCAGATGAGATGCAGTAATTAGGGCAATGAGAGTAGGTGTATCACAGTCAGTGACAGGGCTCAGGACAGGGCAAGCTTCAGTGTTCTTGCATATAGGGTCACTATGAGTCGCAGGTGAATTGACGGCACATAGCAACAATATAACAAATCTATTTTTCATGTCTTGATTAATATCGGATATGTTGTTATTGTTCTTGTTGATTGCTGCTGAGTTGAGCACAACTCATAGCAAGCCTATAAACATAAGACCTGAACGTTGTTCTGTAACTATCGTCGTTTCTTTAAGTTCATAGAGTTTCCAGAGGCATGATGTTAAGAAAGTACATACCATTCCTACTTCCCAATCTGTCTTAATTAGGAGCTCCACCAAACACTGTCTGCCATAGGTAACCATTATGACATTTGACACACCAGTGGCAACAGGATTCAGCATCACAGCAATCCCAGGTTACTTCAGTACAGCATATTGACAGAAGAAAGCTGTACTTCGAAGAATATTAGATATAGTAAGACGCTATAACGAGGTTAAAGGAGCGCTTGTGGCCTAGCAGGAAGGAGCTGTGCATGCATGGCAGAAGAATGTGCAGTCTCTTGCCATTGGATTTAATGAGTCAGTAAATCTACCAGAGGGTCAGCTATGAGTGGCTTCTGACTCGACGGTACAAAGTAACACCAATGAGGTTAAGGGAGAATTAATATACACTACATATATAAACATAGGGTACATAGGGTTTTCAGAGGCCTGCTATTTTGGAAGTGGATGGCCAATACTTCTCCCTAGTGTGTCTTAATCTGAATGTTCAGATTTAGAGAAGTATCCAACAGATAAGCATTTTACAGAAAAAGTGAAAATATATCCCTTATTGTGGAATTAACCATTAGTTTTGATGTTGTCCCTGCCCCTGGCACAAGTGTCCTGACCCACTTATTTCTTTGCTCCACCATCCATCAAGATACCCCTCCACTTCTACCCACTCCCTTCAACATCTATCTCCCATTGTCTAGCCATTGATCTGATAGCTTATATCTAAAGCTTCCTTGGTTTCTGTGATTCAAATTCATCAGCTGCTAACAGTTTCTTATGCTGTGACCAGAGTCTAATCACTTGGTATGAGTCAGAGAGCTAGACAAAGACCAGGGAGGATAGAAGGAGAATTGATGCTTTTGAGCTTTGGTGTTGGAGAAGAATGTTGAGGGTACCATGGACTGCTAAGAAAACAAATAGATTCATCCTAGAGAGGGTTAAACCAGGCTGCTCCTTGGAGGCAAGGATTCTGAGGCTTTGTCTGACATACTTTGGTCATGTTGTAAGGAGAGACTGTCCTTGGAGAAGGACATCATGCTTGGGAGGGTGGAGGGCGGGAGTAGGAGGGGAAGGCCCTCTGGGAGGTGGATTGATTCCGTGACTGGGGGCAATCAGGATGAGTGTGCCAGAGACATGAGATCGGCACAGGACAGAGCAGAGTTTAGAGCTGTTGTACATAGGGTCGCTATGAGTCTCAAGCAACTCAACAACACATAACAACAACACCAACACATATATAAACATAGGAAGAAATTTCTTTTAAAAGATGTGTAAAAATATCTACAATGCAAAACATTTTAACATTCTACTTCACAGAATTTTCAATTCTATGATAAAAATAACTTTAATTATTACCAATATTCTAGGGAGCTCTGGTGGCTTAGTGGTAAGGAGTTGCACTGTCAACCAAGAGGAGCCCAGTTCAAATTCACCATGCTCTTTGAGAAAAAGAGATGCAATCTCCTCCCACGCAATTTATGTTTCTGAAAACCTGCTGAAGGGTCAGCTAAGTCAATTTTGACTCAAAGTCACATAACAACAGCATCTATATTCTACAATTTATAGATCTAACTCAAACTGTGCCTGCTGTTTAGTCATTAGAGAAGGAAGTAGTCTAGTGATACTTTTACCCCATTTCAAAGTATTTCACCATTTTCTCCACATTAAAATTGTTTTGCTACTTTAATCTCCTTTGCACGAACGAACTCACTCACTCACTCACTCACTCACTCACTCATTTCCATCCAGCCGAAACTGACCTTGGACCTGAGCCTCCGGGGAGTTTCAGAGTCTGTAAATCAAGGAGGAAACTGTCTATCTCCCAAGGAGCCTCTGGTGGACTTAAACTGCCAGGGAATACTAGCCTTTGACTTGGTAGTGTAACTCTATAAGGACTAGAGCACTAGAGCTTCCTTTCCATGAACTAGGAATAACAATCCACCAAGATATTTCAATAGTAGTCAATAATGATGCTAACACAAAGGTTGTGCTTCTCCAGCAGTTTCAATCTCCTGATTCCCAGTAGAAAGATGGACAGTCTCCTTTTTTCTGTGATATTTACAAACCCAGTGGAGGCTCAGCTATGAGTTGAAACCGATTCGTAAGAAATAAGTTTGAGGTTTTTGTTGCTTTTATGTTGAACTTGTATTCCTGTTGCTAGAGAAAAACCCACATATCTGTCAGAGGAAGGTAATATAAAATTTCTATATCATGTCATCTTTAATAGCCATACATAATGACAAATGTATGTGGATGAGATAAATTGACACTGTGACTGTGGTAATGGGGCAGGTGGGTGGGAAATAGTGAGATTGGCTCCGGATAGGTAGGGTAAGGTTCATAGGGTTACTATGAGTCATAGTCGACTCCATGGCACATAACAACAATGGAAAAACAATGAAGCAAATGTAATTCTTAGAAGAGACTAATAATTTCAAAAAGCCCTAACATCAACAGATCTACAGAGAATCAAAATACTGAAAGGAAAAAAATTTTTAATTAGTGACTTTTAAAAGAATGCAGGAAAATAAAGGTAGCAAGATAGAGAATTCCATATGAAACATTCAAAGTGAAATATTGTCATCAAGCTGATTATGACTCATGAAACTTAACTGAAACCTTAAACTGAAAAACAGACAAAAAAAATAAAAATGAAAACAGTTTGTTTATAGAACATTCTAAATCAGTGATTTTGAAAATAGATCAATAGAAATCATCCAGACTGAAACTAAGAGAAAGAACAATGGAAAAAAAGAAAAGATCATTAAAAGCCCAAAGGATAATACTATATGATCTAAAAGCATGGATAATTAAAGTCCAACAGAAAACAGAAACTAAGAAACACACAAATATATTTTAAAATCTACTTGTTAAATATTATCTAAATTTTATTAAAAATATCAGCCCATTGGTCCAGAAACTAAGTTCAACAGTATAAGAATAAATTTTTAAAGTCTTTTTAAATGAACACTCACCTATGACACAATAATTTCTCCCCTAGATAGATAGTTCACAAAAAGTGGAAATATGTCCATAGATACCATGCATTTAAAATGTTTATAGTATCTTTACTTATTATACCTAAAGTTGAGTGAAAATAATCCTCAAAAAAATAACATATCAACAAACTGTAGTGAATTTATGTGATAGAAGCTACTTATTATTGAAACACAATAGAAAAAAATGGACTGTTTGCTGGAAATAGGATGGAGGCTTTTCTGAATGGAAATGTATTTTACCTTGATTAGACTGGTAGTTACTTGAGACATTCCATTGAAAATCTATACTTTATTGAGTAAATTTATAATTAGTTAAGGGTTTATTGTTCAAAATGGCTCCCCTAGCCATTGACTTTGATTTTGATGCTGCCACATGGATAGGAAGGAATATGTGAATAGGGTACGTTAGCGTATCCCCAGGGGATTGGCTAGTCTTGCCATTAAATTGAGTGAATCCAACAGGAGTATTTGAAAATCTTATCCTCATCAAAGAAGAAGGCATGCAATGTGCACTTTTTAAGGCCAGAGATTCTTGTGCCAGCAAGACCTTCAGTAGTCATAGCCATAGCTGAAGTAGAGAACCAGAGAGACCTGACATGATATGGGCCTCTTCTTGAGACTTCTACCCCATGAGACCAAGGCTAAGAGCCTTTTGCCCAAGTATTTTTGAGGTCTGGGGAAGGGAGATCCATAATTTGTAGGACTAAGGGGATCATGAGTCTCCGTCTCACATAATTTGGGCATGTTGCCAGGAGGGATGAGTTCTTGTAGAAGGACATCATGCTCAAAGGGTCATGCACAGAGAAGATCCCGATAAGATGGATTGACACAGTGACTGTGACAATGAGAGGTAGGTGTGTCAGAGGTAATGAGATTGTCTCAAGATAGGGCAGAATTCAGAGCTATTCTTCATAGGGTCATCATGAATCCTCATAGTCTACTTGACAGCACATAGCAACAACAACAAACAAGAGCTTTGTAACACTTACGGAAAGCCACAAGGTTGACGTGCTGGTGAGCATGTGGAAGCTGTCCTATCAAGTGATTTTTATCTGCTAGCAACCTGGATTATAGCCTTTTGACTTTCCTAATATGGTTCTGTGTGGTCTGTGAGCTATCACAATGGATTTCAGACCAAGTAGAGCAGTGAGATTGGTGTTGGGATGAATAGAAAGAGGTGCAGGAGCATGGGGGACATGTCTGACTCCCTGGGAATTTTGTGTTGTAGGTGCTGTTGAGTTAGTAGAGATTAGATATGGCTATCCTAAAGTGCCCCTTGCTCTTTTTATATTATATACATTTTTACATTAATATACTATACATTCTGTATATATTTTATATTAATATACCTTTATCAAATTAATTTCAAATAATATATTGAAAAGTTTGAACAAAATGCACATGCACTTTCCCTTTTTAAACAAATGTGATGTGAATTAATAAATCATTTTGGTTTACAAAGTATATTGGCTTTTAAATCATTCATATGTAGTTTGTTTTATAGTTTTCCTTATAGTACCCACAACATTGCATGGATTGCCAAGAAAACAAATAGGGCTGTCTTGGAGAGGGTCAAACTAAGTTTCTCCTTGGAGGCTAGGATTTTTAAGGTCTGTCTCACATACTTTGGGCATGTGCCCAGGAGGGACCAGTCCTTGGACATTATGCTTGGAAGGATAGAGGGACAGGGCAGGAGAAGACGACTCCGGATGAGATGGATCGATACAGTACAATCCATATAGTACAGGACAACGGGGGTAGTGTGTCAGAGTCAGTGAGACTGCCTTCTAAGGCTATCAGTGTTTTACAATAGTCAGCCATTTGTTTCACTCAGCGTAATGTCCTCTAGACTCACTCATGTTATGCAGTGTTTATAGATTCTTTATTATTTTTCAATGGTCCAACTATTGTAAATAAATGCTGCAATAAACATGGGTGTGTTTATGTCAGTTTGTATTAAGGGTCTAATTTCTTTGGGATATATACCTAGTAGCAGGATTGCTAGGGAGCTCTGGCAGCTAAAAGCTGCACTGCAATCCCGAAAGCATATGGTTCAAATCCACCAGCTGCTCCATGTAAAAAGGATGGGCAATCTTCTCCTGTGTGATTAAATGCCTCTGAAAGTCCATTAGAGGGTCAACTATGTGTCGGTTCTGACTCAATGATACTCAACAACAGGTGGAATTGCTGGATCAAATGGTACTTCTATTCCAACATTTTAAGGAATCACCAAACTGTTTTTTTCACAGTGATTGCACCATTTTACATTCTCACCAGCAGTGTATGAGGGTTCCAATCTCTCCACACATTCAGCAGCAATAGTTTTGTTGTAGTTTTCAATGATAGCTATAGCCTTGAACTTTGCTATTGTCCACTATTGCTGTAGTTTTGAACTTGGCTATTGTTTCTGTAATGAAGTGACATTATTTTGATTTGTGTCTCTCTAATAGCTATTGATGAATACTTGTTTATTTTATTGATAGTCTGAATAGCTTCTTTGATGAAGTATCTTTTCATGTCCCCTACTAATTTTGTAATTGAGTTGTCTTTTTCTTGAGTTGCTGTTTTCCATAAATTTTATAAATTAGTTCCTTGTCAGATATATCATTACCAAATTGACTTCTAGTCTTCGTGTTCTTTTCATTTTTTTAAGAGAAATTTATTGACCCACATATAAATTAGTTTAAAAAGTCTCAATCAACTGGTTCATCCTCTGTTAATTATGTTGTTTTAGTTCTTCTGAAAAGTCTGTTTCTGCCGCAGGGAGCTCTGGTGGCAGAGTACGTACAGAGTTACTGCACCACTCTGCCAATTTGAATCTACCCGCTGCTCCAAAGGAGAAAAATGAGCAGTCTCTTCTCATGTTATTTACAGTGTCAGAAAATCCTCCGGAGGGTCAGCTATTAACCAATTGTTACTTGACAGCAATAAGTTAGAGCTTTGAGTTATTTAATGCCATAGATTAGGGCTCCTAAATTTTTCTCAGTTTTTTCTTTGATGGTCTTCATAGTTTTAGGTTCTTGAGGAAATTTTGTATGTAATGTGAGTTATAGATATTGTTTCTGTTTTTTTCCAAATAAATAATCAATCTCCCTTCCATAGCTCAGATGGTAGAGTGGAGCTTGCGTCAGTGGCTATCCAAATAGATAACCAGTTTTGCCAGCACCATTTGTTAAGGAAGCTATCTTTTCCCCCACTCAATGGATTTTATCTCTTTGTCAAAGATCAGCTGTAAATAGATAAGTGGATTTAATTTTGAGTTGTTGAGGCCATTCAAGTACTATATTTTTATTATTACTCATTACTATTTAGTAGATTTTGAAATAATAAAATGAAAGACCTATTCTTTTTCGTCTTCAGTAGTATTTTGCTTGTACTAGGTCTCCTTCCTTACTGTATGAAGTGAATGATAATATTCCTCTCATCTCTTTAATAAATTATTACAGGATCAGAATTGGGATTATATTTTGTTGTTGGATCATTTTTGGTGTGTTGGCATTTTCATATTAAGTCTTCGTATGCATGAGTACGGTCTGTTCTTCCATTTATATAGATCTCTGAGTTTCTTGTAGTAATGTTTTATAGTTTTCATTGCATGTCTTTTATGTATCTGGTTAGATTTAGTCCTTAATTAATCTTTTGGATGGCTATGATAGATGTTTCCATACCTTAATTCCTTTTCAGAGTTCTTTTTTGTAGTGATACAGAAATCCAATTGTGGGTGTTTTTCTTTTTGGTTTTTTGTTTGTTTGTTTTATTAAATTGTTTATTTTGCTGCAAGGCTGTTGCTTCATTGTAAAAAAAAAAATAGCACCAGCAAAGGCAGTATATGGCAAAATTAAGACAGTATTGTTCTTTAGCTGAAAGTGGACAGCTAACAAAAACTTATCATTTCTAGTGGAAAGTTTGCTAGGTATTCTGCCCCAAATCTAGGTACTGATGTCAGCAGTAGGTACTAATGATATCAGACTTAAGATATCAGTGTTATCTTTGAGACCATAAGATGTAGAACTATTCTTACCACACGTAAATGAATAAATTCTGGATATTATAACTATAAAATCACAGGGTAATGTAAAGAAAAGTGTTTATTGGGTTTATTTTTACTCATTATAAAGTTACTTTCTTCCAGCAACATGTCATTTCTGTTTTCCACTATGTTTTGCTAAAAGCTGCTTTAATTCAACCCCTACTAATTTAGGACAGCTATGCTGGAGTAAGTTGTTTTAGACGACTACTTTTAGTGGTTTTGTTTTCACTCTTCAATGGATTTTATGTATTTTTCATAGGCTTCTTCACTCATTAGTTCATCAAGCTCTGAAGGATTACTCAGTGTCAACCATCTTCATAACAAGACTTATTAACAAGTCCTGGGTTTTTGGAAAGAGCTTCATTAACCTCTGTCACTTCTCCTGATAAAAGAGAATAGAGTTCACTAGCAGCTTTCACACTTTCCAGAGCATCAAACTCATCTTGTTTGTTCAACTTTGTCCCAACGTCAGGAAGACTACAGGAAACAACATCTCCTAAAGCTTCCTGTGCAAAATTGCTGATTCGCACTGTTTCAACACCATTTTCTGTCGTCACCCATTCATGTTTGTATGTGAACTTATGCACTGCGAGCAGAGCGCGGTGGCTGCGCAGCATGCGCACAGCGCCTGGTCCGGTCCCAAGCGCCGCGCCGGGAAGGGCGCGCGCGGGACGCCGAGAGCGCACGCAGGCTGCAAGCGGCGGCCCGCACGCGGGGCTCGCAGCGCCATGTTCTCAGGGTGCCAATCCAATTGTTTTGTATATTGCTCTTGTACTCTGCTGAATTGTTCATCGATCTCCAGTAATTTTCTTGCTGAGCCATTGGGATTTTCCTTATATAACATCATATTATTTGCAGAGTGATAGTTTTACTTCCTCTTTGTCATATTTTTCTGGGTTTCCCCCCCCATTGTAGGCCCTCAAAATGGAAAGAGACAACTGATACAAATATCCACTAACAATGGAAATGTAAAATGTGTGAGGTATGAATCTAGGCAAATTGGAAGTCATCAAAAATTAAATGTAACACTCAAAAATCAATGTCCTAGCAAACGGAAATGGACTGTTATCCACCATTTTTAATTGAGCAATAAAATGGTACAATGTTTAGAAATTGATAAATTAAAAAAAAGAAAATTCACCATCAAAATTAATATTGATAGATCTATTGATTCAGTCACTGGGGTGTTAGGGGTAGGTATGTCAGAGACAATAAGGTTGGCATAAGATAGAACAGCATTTAGGATTCTTGTACATAGGGTTACTATGAATTGCAAGTGACTCGACTGCACATAAAATAACATAATAACATCGTGAAGTACAAAATGAATGTTACAATATCTCTGCTGTCAGTATTAGGATAACATCTAAGTATAAGGTATGTGGATATGATGAGTAATAAAATCATTACCCATATTTCTTTACAAACCATTAATGACAAAGATGAAAAAAATATGAAGACTTTTGCCAGCTTTGGTAGTCTTATAATAATCACACATGCATTCAACAGGCACTGAACATTTTGTAGAATTAAAAGACAAAAGTTGGAAATAAAAGAGAATGGGTAGTTAGAAAATAATTTTGATGATAGAAGTGAGATGACATGATGAAATTCTATAAGAACAATAACTCAGGAAGAAAGTAGAAAGTGAATTGTTAACAATGAGTGAATTAAAATAAATTATAATCAAAACAATGTGTGAGTTGTCACAAAACTTGATGGGTGGGTAAAGGAAAGGTGAAAAATCCAGAGTGAAAGACGCTGTATACAAACTTTATGAATTTTGTAAGTAAACTAGTATAAAATATTATAAAACCCAAAACCAATGTATGAGTTGTGAATGATAAACTAATTTGCTCTGTGTAAAAAGAGCAAGGACCATATGTGACTTTTATAAACTTCACAGAGGGGTATTGTCCCTGTCCACCACATTAATAAAACAAAACCAATTCCCATTGGTCAGACTTTTCCTCCATGCTCCCATACCTCTTTCTACTCATCTCAACACCAATCCTACTGCTTTGCTGCGTCCAAAACCTGTGGTGATAGCTCACAGACAACATAGAACAATATTGGGGAAGAAAAAACTTTATAATCCAGATTGGTAACAGAACACAGTCAAGATAGCTTCAGACATGCATGCAGGCACCTCAGCCTCAAGCCTCATGGCTCTAAGTGTTCCAAAATTCTCAGTCCTCCCAATATTGGCTCCCCTCCCCAGTTGTCCAATAAAGTTCTCAATTTTCCAATATTGGCTGTCTACCCAATTGTTCAATAATGTTCTCAGTCCTTCCACTATTGTCTACCCTTCCTCATCCAACTGTCCAACAAAGTTCTCAGTCCTGCCAATACTGGTTCTCCCCACCCCTTATCAAGATCTCATCTCACATCTTGTCTCTAGTCCAGCCATGGCTTCTGCTGTCTTGAAGTATGTCCTACATTTCATCAGGTGAGGGGAGGCTCTTTCCTCTTTTGGTGGGGGAAGAATTTTAATTTTTATGCCTAGCGCTATTAAATTTATTGGTGAGACCAGCCAATCCTCTTTTAGATTGCTGAGACTGGCCAATTCTCTCATGGAATGTTTGAGAGTCAATTCATTTATGGATAAACCAACAAGCTCCAATCACATAGTCCCACCCATCCACATTGTGAGTCATCTGCAAAAGCCATATTGAAAGACTACAAAAGCCATATTGAAAGACAAACTCCCTACTTTGTAAACATTCACTCATGCCACAATATAAAAGTATTTCTCAAATTACCTTTAGCTTTTTAATATAGCAAAACTTACAATAAAAACTATGACTTTCAATATGTACAACTATCAAGTAATCAATAAATAAGAAGTAATGTGGATGTTTAATAGATGTGATACAGGATTGCCAGATTTGGCAGATTACAAACAAAAGATAATCAGTTTAATTTTATTTCCATATAAAAATGTTTATATAAATATTTAATATAAACTTTTATATATACATATTTTATCTACATAATTACTGACCTAGAACAACAGTTCTAAACCCTGACATTGCTACTTTCTAGGGAACTCTAGTAGTGGAATGGTTAAGGAGTTACACTGCCAATCCAAAGGCACGTGTTTCAAATCACCAAGTGCTCCACTGGAGAAAGATGAACAATTTTCTAACTTATAGCCTCTGAAAACCTGCTGGTGGGTCAGCTATCAGTTGGTTCCAACTCAATAGGTAAATAAAAACAATAGGTTTACTTAAAAGACAAAGGTTGAAGATGCAGTTTTATCTTTACTAACACAGCTTCAGTTTGCTCGGCTCCACAGTCAGCACTCTTGGCACCAGCAGTCAGGAAATCAAAAAGTGGATCGTGATGGGAAAGTCTCCTGTTAGGGACCTCTCTAAAGTACTCAGGAACAACGGTGTCTCTCTGGAGACTAAGGTGTGCCTGATACAGGCCATGGTATTTGCAATCGTTTGTTAATGCATCAGAGAGTTGGACAACGACTAGGGAGGACAGGAGAGTGGATGCTTTTGAACTGTGGTGCTGGAGAAGAGTACTGAATGTACCATGGACTGCCAGGAAAACAAACAGATTCATCTTGGAGAGGATTAAATCAAGCTACTCCTTGGAGGCAAGGATTCTGGGGCTTCGTCTGACATACTTTGGAGGGACGGGTCCTTGGAGAGGGACATTATGCTTGGGAGGGTGGAGGGACAGCGCAGGAGGGGAAGACCCTCTATGAGATGGATTGATTCGGTGACTGGGGTAATCGGGATGGGTGTGTCAGAGGCAGTGCGGTTGGCGCAGGATAGAGCAGGGTTTAGGGCTGTTGTGCATAGGGTCGCTATGAGTCGGAAACGACTGGACGGCACATAACAACAACAACAACAATATGACTTTCATGTCAGCTCTAACAAAAATGGACTATCTCATGTAAGATAATATGAGTGTGAATGATGGTCTTAAGACAATCTCAAGACATTTCTTTCCGGGATTAATCTGTAGGCTTTTTTCTTTCTTTCTTTCTTTTTTTTTCCCAGAAGCACATTTCGTGAGAGTTGTTGCTATAGATTTCAGAAAAGTTCTTTAGATTTAAGACCATTCTGACTACAACTTTAGCTTAACTATGTTGTTGTATACCATTGAATTGGAAATAACCCATAGCTAGACTCAAGCAGGTTTTCAGAGACAGTAAATCATATACGAGAAGATTGTTCATTCTTCTCTCATAAAGCAGCTGGTGGATTTGAACCATGAGAATTTGGTATTGCAGTGCAGCAATATAAAAGATGGAGAGCCAAAATAAATCTCTTTGAGGTTTCCATTTTACTTCCATAGCTGAAACCCACTTTTTAGGAAATTCTCAGGATGAGGGGCTAACCAGAGTTTTACATATTTCTAGACTGAAGTAGGTCTTGGGTCACAAACCAAGAAGGCTCAGAAGTCTCAGGCAGTTTATGAAACAGTTTGAAAAGTGATATTGTTGGGTTTATAAAATGGTAAACAACTCTGGAAGACAGGTTGACATTTCCTTAAAAAGTTGAACACAGAAACTCTGTATGACCCAGCTATTCCACTACTAGGAAAATATTCCAAGGAAATTAGAACTGCAATGCAAATGGAGATCTGTACACCAATGTTCACAGAAGTGTTATTTACCATCACAAGATCATGGAAACAGCCCAAATATCCAACTACAACTGAATGGATTGATAAATTGTGGTACATTCATACAATGAAATACTATGCAGCACTAAGGAACAACAATTTTTAAAAATACTACATAACTTGGGAGAGACTGGAGAACATTATGCTAAATGAACTAAGTCAGTCTTATAAGGACAAACACTGCATAAGACCATTAATATTAGAAGGATAACTAGTAAAACATATATGGTGAGGCAATGGGGAAAGGAGTGGGAGTAGAGGGGTGAGGATGGTTAGGGATGAAACCACGGGATTGTACAGTTTGCTGAGTGGGAAGGATCCAGCAGGGACCTGAAAAGACAGGGTAATGATGAGCGAGGTCCAATGGTGATGGATTTTATAATATACAATGCATGAGAAAGATTTTATGAAACACAGTATCAATGAAGAGTAGTGTGAAACATATGTATATGAATCTTGTGAGCTATCTAATATAAACAAAGCAAAATAATGGATAGGGAGAAAACTGTACAACAATGAATGAATGAAAAATACAGCTTTTCTGTAAACCTTCATTAAAATTACAATTAAAAAAATAAATTTTTAAAAAGTGTTCAGTGTGTGTACCTCAAGGATACCAATGACTCCCTCCTACCCAGAGTTCAGCTTTCAGTCTGTTCTCATGCAGTAGGACACAGTCTAGATCTTCAGATTGTGATAAGTGTTCATTAACTATAGGCTTAAATCTGTGTCACAGGTTAATGGTTCTTAAGTAAATAAACAGGGCTCAAAATGGAATGTGAACTCAGATATGAGCCATCTTACTAAATTTGAATGCTTCAATTTTGTAATTTCTGCATAGAATTGTTAAAGGGCCTCATAGGATCACAGTCTTCAAATACTATTATGGGAGCATATTTGAGTATAATGTACTTCCATGAACATTCTAAAATGAAATTTTACATTTTATCTTAATTTCTAGTGGTTCCAGTTCAGTCATATAGCATATTGTATATGTGTTTTAAATATATATTTAAAATTTATCAGACCTTCATATTTAATTCATTCTTTTCATGGAAACAAAAGAGAGGAATAAATAAATAACATACAGACTAATGGAGAAAAGATTTAAATTGTCAGAGATTTTATTTTACCTTAATCCACCAGCACTTGTGCAAGAAGCAGTCAAAAAGTTAAATGATATAATGACCTGCTGTCAAAGGACTCTTGAAAGTGCTAAAGAGCAAAGATGTCACTTTGGAGATTAAGAGGCATCACATTCAAGCCATAATATATTCGAATGCCTCATATGCATATTAAATTTTTATTGTTAGGTGTTAACAAGTTGACTGTCATTCATTAACCCTATAAACAATAAATCTGTACCTTGCCCTATCTTTTTCATCCTAATAATCTCTAACACACTCAAACTGACTGTGGTAATCACTGTATCACTTCATATCTTTGAGAATCTTTCTCTCTTTTGCTGATCCTCTACTTTTCCCAGCATGATGTGTCTAAGATTGAATTGCTCCTGAAAATATGTCCAAAGTAAGTGAGACCAATTTTTACCAACCTTGCCTTGAAACAGTATTGTTCAACTTTCAGAAGCATAGGAAGCAATTACAAATACCATGGCTTGGTCTTTAAGCTGAATTCTTGCTCTTTAGAACTTTAGTATTGTCAGAGTACATTCCATGGACTACCCAAAGTACAACAAAACAGGTCTTAGAAGATGTAAAGTCACAATGCTACATCAAAGCAGGAGTGGTAAATCTTTCTCTCACAAACTTTGGTCATGTGATCACAAGAGGCTATCAAGATTGAGAAAATAGAGTCATCAAAAAAGAGCAAGATCCTCAGCAATATTGATTGACACAGTGTCTGCAAAGATGGGCTTAAAAGAGCAGAGACTGTGAAGATGACACAGATTTTGTTCTACTGTGCATGGAGGAGTACAAGTCAAAATTGACATGACAGTGCCTTCTTGTTGTTAAGTGCCATCAAGTCATAGACGACTCAGTAACCCTATGAATGAAAGACCTGAACGCTTGTATGACAAGTGCCTATCAACAAGAATTTGTAGAAAATTTCCTGATGTGACTAATTGGGAAAATTAGGACATGAGCTGAATGGATTTGGCCTTGTATTTAAAAGGCTTTTGGCTGCCATCTGTGATTATTTCCAGGCTGGGAAGATGAGCAGAATGGCTGGATTCTGCTAAGGTGTGTTTTCTGGTTTGGAGTTGAGACTAAGGTGTGGCTTTTGTTCACAACAGGGCTTGAGCTGATTGGTTTTGGCCTCCTATTTAAATAGCTTTGGGGCCCTTGTGCCTGCAGCCCTTGGGCCTGCTTTCTGTGGATCTTCCAAATGGGAAACCAAATTTCATACCAAATATTATTTGAAAAACCATACGCTTATTCAGGAATTGAAGGAAACTCATAAATTGGAATTTCTCTAGTGACAGATCACAGGATATGAGCTGCTTCCTGCGGAGAAGAAGTAGCTAGGTCATGGGCAGAGGGATCTTCCTGAGTTAAGCATTAGGTTGATAAAAGAGGAAAAATTTGGTTTTATTTACAAGAGAATTCTCTTTATGATTTGCTTCCCCTGATTCTCAATAAATACACAGAGAGGCGTGGTTTGTGGGGCATCAGTTGATTCGAACTGCTGGCCCCCTGTCTTTTATGCTCTCTGTTTACTTATACATTCTTGGTGTTTTGTCTAATTATTAATTATTAATATATTTTACCCTCAGTCTGCAACATTCTGGTGCTGTGAACAGAAGTGAGGTGGTGGTCTCTCTCTCTCTCTTTAATGCAGACACCAGGACACAGAAACGGAATTCGCTCAGGATAAGTGAAACTTTCAGGAAAATTAAAGACAGGGTCATGAAGAAATCCTCAAACCTTGAATATAAAAGATTTTATGAGGTTTTCTTCACCCTGTGAAGGAGAAATTCAGGAGGCAAAATAGAAAAAAATTCATAGGGACTGTATTCCACTCTCTGAAATAAATAGATTAAAAATTCAGAGGTAAAGTTGATAAAAAAGAGTCATGGGACTCCCTATCCTCTGCAGCTCAATATATTTCTCTCTGAAGGAATTACTTGGGAGCTCAGGGGTAAAAGTGAGAGAATGGTCTTTTTTGCAGTTGTTTTGGTATGTGCAGAAGCATTGTTGCTGGTTTAGGCCAGTAGGTAGAGTGCAGTTAAATTTAAAAACTAGGCATAAAGTTATGAGAGATTTATGAAGAGCACATCAAAAAGGAGAACAAATTCCTATTGATTTTCAGCCAGTAAGGACTTTGCTAATAATAGTAACAAAGTCTGTGCAGGATTGTACTCATAATAAAAAAGTTTTGCAAAAAGAGAGAGCTGAATTTTTGTATGAATATGAATTAAATGATATTATATTAGAGAAGCTTAAAGCTGTAGACAAGAAACAGCCTATGTCAC
>NW_006399757.1:30746-32841 GCF_000299155.1 Elephantulus edwardii | reverse complement strand
TCGCTATGAGTTGCAAGCGACCCGATGGTACATAACAACAACATTATGTTATTGCAAGATAAACTTTCCTTTGAATATAGTTACTGATTCATAATATAATGAGTTTATTATAGGAAATATAGAAACAGTTTATATTCCTTCTCAAGATACTAATATTAGTATGTTATTTACTATGTCACAAGTTTTAATATTGTAAGAAATATAGAAACAGTTTATATTCCTTCTCAAGATACTAATATTAGTTTGTTATTTATTATGTCACAAGTTTTAATTTGGCAATAAGAATCATGTGTGTGTGTGTGTGTGTGTGTGTGTGTATAATATATACTTAAGCTCATTCTGGCCTTCCAGGACCAATGTCACAGTTAAATGATAAAATGTTGTTGTTGTTGTTGTTGTTGTTGTTGTTGTTGTTGTTGTTAGGTGCCCTGAGTCATAGACAACTCATAGTGACCCTATGAATAAAAGACCTAAGCATTATTTATAGAGTTTCCGGAAGCAAGCCATTTCAGAAGTGGATACTGTTACTGAATGCAAGGGGTTCTTTCCATAGTCAATAACCAAGGAGACAAATGGATGGCAATATCCTTAAGCACTTTATTAAGGAGATCTGGGAGACAGCGACTCACCTCCAAGACAGCCAGCTGGCCTCCTAATCTGGGAGTGGTCATGAGTTTTTATAGGAGGGTGAGATTCACTTAACAATGCACTTTTGCTAGTGAAAAAAAAAATAATTTCTACATCTGAAAAAAACAGTTTATATCTAAGTACTAGTAATTTAGGAAGCACACAGTCCCTTTCCTGGTAAACAGGCAGATTAAGATACAATTTACATATAACTGGGAAGTTGCCTCAGAGACCTAGGAGAGATGCATTTCCTCTTCTGGTAAACAGGCAGATCAAACTACTTTACATGACTGAAGAAAGGAAACAGAGAATTCAGAGGCTAAGTAACTGATTTTGCAGGCTGAAAAAAACCCTGATGTTAGTTTTATAATTATGTAAGTATAGTTTATAAATGATACATATATAGAGAATTCCGAACTTATTAATAATATCCTTATATTAATACCCATATTTTCCAACTACTGATTCTTCTTCTCTGTTCTCAACTTTTGCATTCCAGTCACCCATTATTATCAATACATCTTGATTGCATGTTCAATCTATCTCTGACTGTAAGAGTTGGTATAAGTCATCTATTTTTTCTTCTTTGGCTCTGGTTGTTGGTGCATATATCTGAATGATAGTGGCGTTCACTGGACTTTCTTGTAAGTGTATGGATATATTCCTATCACTCACAATGTTGTACTTCAAGATGGATCTAGAAATTACTTTTTTAACTATGATGGCAACACCATTTTTCTTCATCTTTTCATCTCCGGAGAAATATATCATATGATCATCTGATTCAAAATGCCCCATGACAGCCCATTTAATCTCTCCAATGACTAATATGTCAATATTTATGCGTTCCATTTCTTTCTTAACAATTTCTAATTTTCCGACATTCGTGGTTCTCACATTCCATGTTCCAATCACTAGTGTCTGCTTACAACTGTTCCTCTTCCTTTGTATTGCCATACTTGAAAGTTCTACCTAGGTGGCCCTTTCTGTTAGTCTACATGTGTTCTGTTGTACATAGGGTTTTCAGAGGCCTGCAATTTCAGAAGTGGATGGCCAATCCTTCTACCTAGTCTGCCTTAATCTGAATGTTCATATTTAGAGGAAGATCTGGCAGACAAGCAATTTGTGGAGCAGTGAAAGATAAATCCCTCATTGTGGAGTTAACCATTAGTTACAGTGTTGACCCTGCCCTTAGCCCAGTGTCTTGACCCACTATTTCCCAGCTCCACCCTCCACCAGTGTGCCCCTTCACATCTACCAAATCCCTTCAGAAATTATAGCAGATTATCCAGGAGGCTGAGCTCTCTGAGGAGAATTGTGGCATCAGGATTGGTGGAAGATCTATTAACAATCTGAGTTATGCAGGCGACACAACCCTGCTTGCTAAAACTGAGGAGGACCTCATGCACTCGCTGCAGAGGGTCACATACTGCAGCCTTCAGTATGGACTGAGGCTCAATGTCAAGAA
>NW_006399757.1:24671-30176 GCF_000299155.1 Elephantulus edwardii | reverse complement strand
TAGGGTGGAGAACCAACGCAAGAGGGTAAGGCCCTTTATGAAGTGGATTGATTCAGTGACTGGGTCAATCGGTATGGGTGTGTCAGAGGCAATGTGATTGGCACAGGATAGAGCGGGGCTTAGGGCTGTTGTACATAGGGTTGCTACGAGTCCCAAAGGACTCGACGACACATAACAACAACAACAACAACAACAACAACAACAACATATTAATACCATCATTATAACAGGGGATCCCTTAAATCTAAATGAAAAAGGATGCATTGGATACGAATCCTATTGTTCGAAAGTAGCTCAGGCATGGCTTTATAAAGTTTTGGGTAATATTATATTTCTTTATTACATGTTCCAAGAATATGTTTTTCATGGAGACATCAGTATCATAACTTCAGGTTATCCTGATATTCCTCCCTTTCAGTTGCTTCTTTTATTTTTCTTAGAGAATGGATACATTGGAAACAATGTCAAATAGAGCAAGGTTGACTTTTAATTAATACTTCTGATGGAAGCGTCATTGATTAGAGCCTTGTTGGTTCCACTCATCAGAATAGAACGACCAAAAACTTAAATTAGTGTAAGGAAGACAATGGATTTATTACTGCTCATGTTAATAGCACTGTATCTTAGCATGCAGGAAGAATGGTGGAACCATATCCAAGTTTTCAACATTTTTCTTAACAAAAACACTTAGGAAAAATAGGCACCGTATTGAGATGTATATTTATTTAAATTTGAAATTATTCATATGACCATATTAATAATGTTACTAGCTCTAAATTGAAAAGAAATTAAACCAATTACTCTTGAGCCTGTGTTTCAGTACTTTATGTATATGTAAAAGGTTCAACTAGATGGGATTTTACAAATTTAATATTATATCCTTCAAAATTGTTTTTTAAAGATTTGTTTTCATTTTCCCATTAGTTTATAACTTAATGAAATTATTTGCATATTAAGATCCTGATTTGGATTATGGTTGTCAGTATTAAAGAGAAAATCGCAATCATCCCCTGAAGTTATGATTTTATAATTCTTGGTAACATAATTACTAAAAAATGAGAAAAGAGTCACTTGAATTAGCAATTTTGGAAATTATCACCAATACTGCCACTGCTAGTGCAGGTAGATTAGCTTTGCATTAGACCTTAGACTATTTGAAAACATAGCATCAAAATTCTGAAAAGTTATGGTCTTTTCAAAGACAAAATTAAAATATGATTGGAATATGATGCAGTTTTGCGTTACTCCAGTAAAATGGAATGTTACTAAATGGAAGGAATCCTGGTAATTTCAAAGATGATATACTGAAATTATATGCTCAGATTAATTCTGCTTTTGAAAAGTAATTGGATTATTTTAATAACATAGATATTCTGCAAGGAATAATGAAGGAATACCTGGAGGACATTATGCTAAGTGAAATATCTCAGTCACAAAAGGACAAATACTATATGGTGCCACTGTTGTAGCATGAGGCTGACATCAAGGTGGGGGGTAAGACTGAGAAAAACTAGATAAATTATATTTACTGCATTGAAGCCGATGAGGGAGAGAATAGTTTAAAAGTAATGTATTTTAGGACATTATGATTATCATAAGAGTCCAGAATAAGGGTTGCAGAGTGGAGTATACTGGAGGTGGTGGTGTGCAGGGGGTAGGGTGGGGGGAGGGATTGTGTACCAATGAAGGAGTTTTTCTCTTGCTTTTCAAGGGGAAAAGCAAACTGGAGGTGGGGGGGGGCAGGGAGAAAAGTGCAACAGTGAATGAATGTAAGTCCAATATCTCTGTAGATGTTCATTGAAATTAATTAAAAAAATATGGAGGAATATCCAACTTGAATCCTTCTGATCAAATGGGTATTTTTGGAAGTATTTTTTGAGCTTATTATGTTTAATTTGTTTTATTTGTTTGTGTATAAAAGATGAAGAGAACAAAAACAAGCAAGAATAAATCAAAGAAGAGAAGATGCCATGCTCGTCTAGATGACAATATAATTATGAGAAAAACAAACAGGGGGAAATATGGGAAGCCAAACTTCATACCAAATATTATATGAAAAAGCATGTGCTTATTCAGAAGTTGAAGGAATCACATAAGTTGGAATTTCTCTGGTGACAGATCAGAGGAAATGAGCTGCCTCCTACAGATAAGAGGTAGCTAGGTCTCTGGCAGAGGGAGCGTAAAGAAATCCTTCCTGAACTAAGCATTAGGTTGACAATAGAGAAAAATTTGGCTTTATTTACAAGAGAATTGTATTTATGATTTGCTTCCCCTGATTTTAAAAAAATACACAGCAAGGTGTGGCTTGTGGGGCTTCAGTTGATTTGAACTGCTGGCCCCCTGTCTTTTACACTGTTTACTTATACATTCTTGGTGTTTTGTCTTATTATTTTTTTTTAAATTGTTATTTTATTTTATTTTACTATTATTTGTGTGTGTGTGTGTGTGTGTGTGTGTGTGTGTGTGTGTGTGTGTCTGTGTACCGTCAAATCAGATCTGACTGGTACTGGAGGAGATTGTCCCTCCTTTCCCGGCAGAGCATCTGGTGGATTCGAACCATGTACCTCTGGGATTGCAGTGCAGCTTCTTGCCACTAGGCCACCAGAGCTCCCCTTGTCTTATTATTAATTATTAATATACTTTACCCTCAGTCTGCAACACACTTCCAAAATAAGGTTGTCTCCAGAAACTCTATGAACTTGGAGAAAAAAGGAAAATTTTGTGTTCAAGACTTTTGTTTATAGGGTCGCTATGGGTTGTCTACAACTCAACGGTACTTAACAACAACATATACCAAACTAAAAATTATTTAAAAAATATATATGTATGCATTTTATACTCAACTAAATGTAACTAAAGTTACTGTGAGTTTCGCTTTAGCATTTTTAGAATTAAAATTGCAAAAGAATTGAAGGAAGAGAAAAATTAAGTTTAGTTTCTAAATGAGCTGTCCAACTTACTGGTTCTTCTCTACCATCCGTTATGCTCTCAGGTCTCTCATAACAATTCTAATGGTTCCCAGTAAGCACACAAAATCAACACTGGCCTCAGGGAAGACTTACACGGCTTCCGTTATAAAATATCTAGTAAAGTTAGAGTGTTCCCCAATTAAACATAATATCTTTACCAATAATCCATTCAGGTAAAGGAGACGAAACTACTTCATATTACATCTGCTTGTATTTTCCACTTCTTATCCAGACTTTCACTTTCGTTTGACAAGGAGTGGCATCCACTTCCTAAACAACATACATCTGGAAACTCTATGAACTTTGAGAAATGACAATAGTTATAGAAAGGTTTCAGGTCTTTTGTACATAGAGTCTCTATGAGTTATGCTCAACTCATCAGCAATTAACAACAACGACAACAACTTATCCCCTTATACAACTTTTGGTCCTCTCGAAATTTTATCAACAAATTTTGAGGTTATAGTACATCACGCTCCTATGTTCAGAAGCCCCACGATTTCTTCTCAACCCCTAGGTGACTTTACTCACATATGCATTTACGGCCTCAGGTCCCCTGCTGGGCGTTGGATCAGAAGACCCTGGCCTTGTTGAAGTAGCTGAGTGCTGCCTCAAGTAATTCTTGGTTGGGGCCTCCACCATTAATTGCAACATGACTGAGATGAATACAACAGACTTGTTTAGGCCTTTTTGTGGTTGAGGACACAGAAGGAGCCTTCATTGGCCCACCCAACCTCCTGTAGTGCTGTTTTAGAAACTTCATCTCAACTCCCTCAGTGTCTGCTATATTCAACCCTTTCTTAAATAACTATCTAAAAAACTCCACTCTGCAAGAGTAAATCTTTTCCTCATAGTCTCCTCTCATTTTCCTATGAATCACTCTGATGTTCCTTGGATCCTTAAACCCCACAAGGGGAAGTTATTTCAATAGAGCTGACACAGCTTCTAGAATTGTTGCCTTGTTCTACAGTAGCAAAGCTACATGAAATGTCCATGTTGGAAGGGCTTATCTGTCATTATCATCTCTGTCAGAGTCTCTGTAAGGAGCATACTAACTGGATGAATGTCTGCAGCACCATAAAGCTATTCTAACATGACTTGCATATGCAGAACATCAACTACTTCCTCTGAAGTGGTTCATTTGTTAATTAAAAGGGGAGAGGAACAGTTTCCCTTCAAAGAATAAACAAACTTAATCACAAATTTTATCCAGTCTATCAAGCTAATTGTCCCCTCTGAGTTAATCTGTTGTGTAACTGAATCTCGCAATATTATTCATGATTATTCTTTGAGTTGTGGATTTTGTGTCAATCCAAACATACTACTCCATTGTGCAGCATTCAGAACCATAGATGCTGCCCCTAAATTTGTCACTTTTGCAATCCATTTAAGTTAATGATTCCTCAGAAGGCTATCAGTAATCATCTACAAACATGGTTTTCCTCTATGCCAAACTCCCTAATTATAATAGTTTCTTGATCCTTCCTGTCTGCTCCCCAGTCTACCTTTTTGGTGACCACAGGTTGGAGAGGTATTTCTGGTTGTTCTTGCATGACTTTTTCTTTCCAGATAGACTCTGTGGTTAAGGATATACAGAGCCCTGTCCCGGTCAGACATGGTTCAGTGCGGATATCAGTAACCTTAGTTCCTACATTCTTTGCCTTTGCATTTTGCTGCCACTTTGTTTTTGCTGATTGCAGAAACCAAGGAATTGTAGCCTTAACTCTTTCCTATCACTCTGTATTTCCATATGCATCCAATTAACCAGCTTCTCAGGGGTTAGGTCCACTAACTTCATAGTCCATGAGTAACTTTTGTCTTGGGTAACTGACTGCAACATAATAGCTGCACTAATTCATGGATGTTCCTCATTTCAAACCAAGACCAAAGCTTTCTTATGATCTTGTTTTTTGCCTTTGCTCCAAAGCTATCTGTTACAGAGTCAAGGAAGCAAAAGCGGCATCTACTTCCTACACAACAGGCCTCTTAAAACTATGAATTTTGAGAAACAAAGCTCGACTTGATGGCAATCAACAATAACAACATATACATACACACATATGTATAAGTAATACTATACATATGTTGTTTCATACATATATGTATACATATTTATGTGTAATATGTTTATATATTTTAATTTGTTGGTTGAAGTACTTAGCAGGATTTATAAGTACTAAAAATATGAAGAAATAAATACATCTTTTAAAAGCAATAATAAAAGTGTGGTACATTTTACAATGCTTATATATTTAACTAACAAAAGTAGAAATAATGAAATCATGAAAAGGCATGGAACACCTAAAAATATATTACTAAGTGAAGAAAACTGGTCAAGAGGCTGCATGCTATATAATTCTGAGTATATGATATTTGGGAAAGCAAAAACTATAATGCTATGAAAACAGGGATTAAAGGAGAAGAGTGAAAGTTTAGAACAGGTATTTTTTTTCTTATTTTATTTTTTTATTAATTTCAATGAACATCTACAGAGATTTTGGACTTCCATTCATTCATTGTTACACTTTTCTCCCCG
>NW_006399757.1:22483-23786 GCF_000299155.1 Elephantulus edwardii | reverse complement strand
AAATAGATGAGTGGGACCTTCTAAGAATCAAATCCCTATGCACATCCAAAAACTTCTCCAACAAGGTGAAAAGGGAAACCACAGACTGGGAAAAAGTGTTTGTTAATGACATGTCAGATAAGGGACTTATATCTAGAATTTATAAAATACTTGAGCGTCACAACAAGATAAAGGTAAATAATCCAATAGAAAAATGGGCACAGGAAATGAACAGACACTTCACCAAAGAAGGCATTCAGATGGCCAACAAGCACATGAAGAAATGTTCAAAATCCCTAGCTCTTAGAACAGTTATTTTTAAATCAGTGAAACTATTCTGAATAGTACTGTAATGGTGAACAAATAATATTGTGCTCTTATAAAAACTAAAAAAATATACAACACAAATTTAGAAAACTAACACAAATTTTGAAACCTAGTAAAAATAACCAATAGTATTAATTCATCAGTTGTAAAAATGTACCACGCTAAATGCAAGATGTTTTTAAAAAGGAAAGAAATTTTAAAAATGTAAGGTTTGAATAATAAAAGAAACTATGAGGCGAGGGATATGGGATATGGAATGAGGAGGAAAGGTTTCATCAATAGGCTATGTGGAAACTAACAGAATTTCAGTGCAATTTTTTTCTGTAAACCTAAAACCACTCTAAAATATTTCATGCACCCACCAGCCATTCTATGAGTGAAAGATGAGAAACCTCCAGTGTGTTTTGTAGTCCTGAAAACCTAATAGAGATTTAACTATGAGTCGGTAGTCAGTTTGCCTCAAGGATAATGAGCGAGTGAGTAAACAATTAAAAAAAAAAAACAACAACCCAGCTAACCTATACATAGCGTTTTCTCTTCCTGTAACTTTATATACAAACGATTATTCCATTTAGACTGAGGTTGTGGCTAAAGCAGAACCTCTAGTTGACCTGCAAAAGACATGTGTGAAGAAAAATATTCTGTGTAAAGCCACTAAGATTTTGGAGTTGTTATGCTCAATGAGAGGAATTAACATGTGACAGTAACAATGACTCAAATATATCAAGGATGGTAATGGTACAGAATAGGACAGGGTTCAGATCCTTGTTTGTAGGGTAGCTATAGACTCAAGGACATCTAATAGCAACAACAACAACAATTGCAACATAACTTGGACAAAATGTACACTTTCATTGTGATATCTATCTTGTCATTGTAGATGAATGTTTTTGTATCATGAATTTTCTTCATCTTCAATCTAATTTCTAGAAAGTAAGCAAAGGTTATTATGCATCTGATCTTCAGAATATATGTTGTTGTTGTTGTTATGTGCCCT
>NW_006399757.1:12448-21093 GCF_000299155.1 Elephantulus edwardii | reverse complement strand
GCTTCTGACACGCCTGCATGTGCAAAGCCCCAAGGCGGATCCAAAATCGGTCGGGAGGCGCTCGGGCCAAGAAGAAAAATATAATCTATACAGGAGTTCTACAGGACACATCACCTACCCTTTGGAGACAGTACAACTAAATTTAAGAGACACTGGACCCAGCATAAAAGAAATTTTCAGCAGTTGACGTGTTCGGAATCACAGAAGCCAAGAAAGTTTCAGATACAAGCTGCCAGATCATGGGTCAGACAATGGAAGATAAATTCTGAAGGGATTTGGTAGAAGTGAATGGTGTCAGAATATATAGGGGGAAGCAAAAGAGATGAGCTTGTGTTATTAGTTGATTTACTATTAGTTGTCTTTACCAATCCATCATCTCAATTATCTCTCCAAATGGTTCCTCACTCAGCCTCTTCTATATTGTTGTGTGTAACCGTTGCCCATGAAGCTCTGGTGGTTTAGTGGTAAGAAGCTGCACTGCCAATCCAAAGGCAAGTGGTTCAAAGCCACCAGCTGTTCCTCAGGGGGGAAATGGGCAATTTGTTCCCCAAAAGTTTACTGCCTCTGAAAACCTGCTAGATAGTCAGCTATTAGTCGATTCCAACTACAGGGCACCTAAGAACAATAGCTACTGCTTAAGGTTCTGATTTTGTTGCTTTTTCCCCCACTTATTATGGCCTTGATAATTTATCAACTTCTACAGACTTCCATTTATATCCACTGAGATTATATTAAAATCAATTTCCCTATCAGTGGCATTATTCCTGAACTTGAAATCTGATGAAGATTTATGTGTCCTATAGACCACCATTGATTTCCTTTAGAGAAGCACAGAGTGTCCACAACAGGTGTGGAAAACAGTTGATATAGTTCTCTACATATGAAAATCCTCACTTTAAAATATTTAACTTATAACCTCTTGGTTCAAGAGCATAAAATAACCTAATCTTAAATGGGTTTATGTCCATATACACACACGTGGAACTACCAACTAGATAAAGAGATAGAACACTCCAGTAAGCATGTTTCTGACATCAATACATTCATCAATTTTAGCTATTCTTCAGCTGCATGCAAATGAATCGTGGAGTCAGTGCTAACTTATGGGCACACTGTGTGTGTCAGAGTAGAACTGTGCTCTGCAGGATTTTGAGTGATTGAGTCTCTTTCAGAAGTAGATCACCAGAACTTTCTATTGAAGTGCCTTCTAGTGGATTTGAACCTCTAATTTTTGTTTAGCAAAGGAGCAGTTAATCGTTTGCATATTTGAAACGCCAAATGAAATAATACTATATGTGTTCTTTTGTGTCTATCATTAACAAAGTGTCCTTTCAACCAGTTGTAGATATTGCCAGTTCATTCATTACATATTCCTGTGTAATATCCTATTGTTTCACTCATTTGGCATTTGAGTTCCTCCTAGTATTTTTTACTATATTTTGTATACAATGACTAGGGAGGATAGAAGGAGAATTGATGCCTTTGAGATGTGGTGTTGGAGAAGAATATTGAGTATGCTATGGAATGCTAAGAAAACAAACAGGTTCATCCTAGAAAGGATTAAACCAGGCTGCTTCTTAGAGGCAAGGATTCTGAAGCTTCATCTGACATACTCTGTACAAGTTGCAAGGAGGGATCAATCCTTGGAGAAAGACATCATGCTTGGTAGTGTGGAGGGACAGTGCAGGAGAGGAAGACCCTCAATGAGATGGATTGATTCAGTTACTGGGGTAATGGCAGTAGGTGAGTCCAAGACGGTAAGATTGGCACAGGATAGAGCAGGATTTAGGGCTGTTGTACATAGGGTCACTATGAGTTGCAGGTGATTCAATGACACATAACAACAACAACAAACAAACAAAATTACTTTGAATATCGTTGTACACGCAGCCATATGAGTTTGTTCTGAATGATTACATATGTAGAACTAAAAGAGTTGCTTCATAAAATAGGGTAGGTTTACATTTACTGAACATTTCTGAACAGTTTTTTTTAAATAGTTGTAATAACGTATCTTCTTTTAGCTCTCATCTCACCAACCTTTGACAATCTTTTTCTATGTTAGCTGTTCTAGTGCATTCATTTTAGCTATTATAACCTTTTCCCCGTATCTATTTAATCAGTATGCTGAACAAACCATTCAAGAAATTGGATTTTATGAAGAAAAATGAGACATCAGGGTTGATTGTTGTTATGTGCTGTCGAGTGGACTTGACTGCACATAACAACAACAGAGGATTTGAGGAAAATCTGATCGTGTAGTCCACAGGGAGTTGTGATGTTAAAAAAAAGTTCATGTGTTTTTCTTGTTGTCTGAATAAATCTGCAGGAGAAAGATTGGCAATCTTCTCCTGTATAATTTACAACCTCAGAAATCCAGTAAAGGGTTGGCTATGAGTTGATTTGACCTTGATGGCCATGAGTTGTGTTTGACTTGGATGGATTTAAAATAGATTTGCACTATAGTTCTAATTTGTATTTTCCTGATGACTAATCATTGTTTTGATATTTAGGCATCATCAAGACTACTAAAATTTTTATCAACCTAAACCCAGCCCTAATCCTGTGCCGTCCTCATCATCTCTGGCACACTAGAGCACATTGCTGAAGTCACCATGTCAATCCATCTCCTTGGGAGTCTTCCTCTCCTTTGCTGACTCTCCATCTTTCCAGTCATGATGTCCCTTTCCAAGGAATAGCCTCACCTAGCTTCTTCTCCAAAGTATGTATGGATCACAACAAATTATTACCAACTTTGAGAAGAATGGGAATCTCTGAACACTTATTTGTGCTCATATGGAATCTATACTTAGACTGAGAAGCTGTTGAATGAACAGATCAAGGGAAATAATGACTAATATTAATTTTAAATTGTTTAATATGATTTAATAATATTGATTTTATGTGCATTTATTCACCATATTTATATTTTTTTGCTTGGGTATCTGGTGAAATTTTACACATATTTTTAGGTGGGGTTATATATATTTTCCTACTTGTTTGGTGCTTTTTTTTTTCAGTAAAATGTTTATCTTATACTGGTTTACTCACAAAGTTTGGATATGTTGTTTCCATACTGGATCTCTCCCAATTCCTTTACCCACCCTTCGTTCCAACGATCAAATTGTACGACTTTATGATTAACCCCTCCAACCTCCCCTCACCTCACCTATCCTCACCCTTCTTTTCAAGAGTGATTGATTGATTGATTTTTCGGTTAGGAATACTTCATGAGAGGTAATTATTGAGAATATCATCTCCCAGTCTGTGGTTAGCATTTGCACTGTCTTGGTAACACTTTGTCATGAACTGATAACAACAACAAAAAACTCAGACTAGCTCCCAGTGAGTTGATTTTGACCCATAGTAACAGTAATTAATTGAAGTTAAGTTCAAATTTTTCATTTTTTTGGCATGTGCTTGGGTTTTTGTGTTCTGCTTTAGAAATAGTTGCTTACTCCAACATCATGAAGGTATTCTCCTATATTCCACATACTTTATTGTCTTACTTTTTACATTTAGAGTGATGGTTCACTTCAAATTAGATTTTAAATATCATACATAGGAGGGTCAACTCTTCTTTCTACCCAAAAATATACCATTGAAACACCACATTTCTAAAAAAAAGAAAATCCATTCCTTTTTAAAATAAAAGGCTGTATTTATTTTACATATAAAAACTAATAATTTTATATCCATAGTCTATTATGTTTCATTGCACTTTTAGTCTGTCACTTGGACTAATATCAAATGGCCTTAGTTTTGCAGGTTTCTAACCAATCTCATAGGATGTAAGCACTATAATTTTTAATTCCTTTTCAAATTTCTCTTGAATATTCTATATATTTTTCTTTCCTATATATTTAAAAAGTTTTTCAATTTATTCAAGGAATCTTCTAATGGGATTTGGATTGTGCTCACATTTAAATCTGTAGATCATTTTTCCAATAACTAACATTAAAAATTTCCACAGCCCATGGACACTTATTAAGACATAAAAATGTATCTGTAAGATTTGTGGGGCTGTGGAGCAAATATGTTTTATGTTTTTGAATAGTCATGACTTTCTCAAGCAAAAAACACTGAAACTTGAGATAAAAGACAAGTCTGGAAGGGTAAGCAATAACTAAAAGATAGGGAGGACTACAAAGATATTTATGCTCTTGTGGGTATCTGTTTATATTTCAAAAGGGCGAGAACCACAGAGATAAAACCCTGAGTGGTAAACTCAGTGAGCTTTGTCTTATCTTCTCCTTAGAGACATTTATTTACTTTCTATAAAACAAGAAGCCAGATCCTTCCTTTTCACTTCTCAAGGAGAAAATTTTCTTTCCCCAAAACTCCCTCTCTCCTACATAAATTCTAGATTCATTCTTTCAGGATTCTTTGTCTAAGGTACAGACCCCAGTGCAATGACATATAATCTGGCTTTAATTATATCTCCCCAGAATGGAGAAAACTTGGTGCCAATATAAATTGATGCAGTTATTGGTATAAAGAAATAATAATCTGTCCCTGTATTAAAAGCCTAATGTCTACTTTTAAGCAATACAAATTTAGATATTGAAATGTATACTTTTTGGAAAAGTGATTTTGCACATATTTTGACAGATGTATTCCTGAGTAATTTATCTCTACCATTTCAAATGTAAACCACTCAGTCACCCATTCATTGCTGTCAAGTCAGAATTGACTCATAGCTGACCCTCTAGTGAGTTTTCAGAGGCTATTAATTGCATAAATAGGATAATGACAAAGACAAATCATCCTAGAGGGAGGGAAACCATAAGAATCATGTAAAGGAATTTCCTTCTATCACAACCGTGGCTTTCATTTATAAAACAGAAACAAAATAAATTGTCACAGATTCAACTGCTGGCAGTTACAATCCATTATTGTTTTAAGTGGGACTGCAGAGTAAGGAAAAAGAACATGATTGAGATAAGTATACAAAACATATTTAAGAATTTCTAATTTCTAAAAAGATTCCTTTGGGGACATGGGACACCTTATTGTGATATGACTGTCCATCACCAAACCCCCCAAACTTGTAACGTAAACCAGATAACCTGTATCTATTCTCAGTAAAGCAATAAGGACATGCTCAAGAGAGGTCTCTGGCTCTTCTGTGCAAGCCCTGGAGAATATTGGCTACTGTCAGGGTTTGTCTGTAAATTATCATCTACTTTCAGCTATATTTCCTGAGGGCTAACTTTTTCTAGGTTTCCAGGATGTGTTAAGCATAAATTTATGTCAAGAATCAAAATGGAGTTAGGGCTTTGCAATAGACTTCAAAGACCAAAATTATCAGAATTTAACCTCTAATCCAGAAATTTTTTTACAGATTATTTTTAACTTCCTATGATGACAATGTAGAGTGCTCTGGTAGCATAGTGTTAAGAAGCTCTGGTGTTAATTCAAAGGCATACAGTTTGAATCCACTAGCTGCTCCATGGGAAAAAGATGGGCAATCTCCCACGTGCTTTATTGCCTCTGAAAACCCACTATGGAATCAACTGTGAGTTGGTTCTAATTCTACAACACATAACAACATGGTGGCTATTGTCTTCCAAAAGAACAAACAAATCTGTCTTGAAGGAAGTACAAACAGGTTGCTTCTTAGAGGCAATGATGTTGAGGCTCTGTCTCTCAAAGGGGCCAGTTGGAAAAACCATTATGCTGGGTGGGGACGATGGAAGGCCAGAAAAAGATAAGAAGACCCTCAACAAGATGCATTGACATAATGACTGTATCAACAGTCTCGAGCATGTTGGAGATTATGATGATGGCGCAGGATAGGTAAAAGTTTCAATCTGATGTTTATAGGGTCACTATGAGTGATAATTGTCTCAAAGGCACATAACAACAAAGACATGACGGCCTGGTCAATAGAGAACTCTGGTGAATGAGTAGTAGGAAGTTGAACTGCCTACCTAAAGGCAAAAAGTACAAATCCACTGGCTTCCTGGAGAGAGAAAAATGGGCTATCTCCTGGGCAGTTTACAGCCTCTGAAAACCTCAGAAGCCTCTGCTGTAAGTGGGAACAATTCATCAGCAGAGTTGAGGTAGTGCTTTTTTTTTTTAATGTCTAAACTTATATAGTTAAAGTTAAATCTTTGCCCCCCTTCCTCTTTTAATTGTTGTAATTATTATCTTTATTGTTGTATTGCTGTACTAAAACCGTAGATATTGAGTATAACACTATTCAGATCTTGATTTAAATATTAGGGGGAAAGCTTTCAATATTTCTCCATGAAGCATAATAATATATTCTTTGTAGGTATGCAATCTGTTTCAGATTAACACCAAAAGAACTCATTGCCATCAAGTCTAAACCAACTCAAGGTTTATCTTCCTACAGATTTTCAAAGGCTCAATCCCGTGGGAGGAGATTACTCACTTTTATCAGTGGAGCTTCTGGTGATTTTGGAACACTAGAGGGACGCTGTCTTTGGTTTAGCAGCACACCTCTCTTTGGACTAAGCCACTCTGTCTCATAGTAAGAATGTCCTAGACCTCGTTTTTATAATGTAAATGCACACTAAAATTTTTTTAATAGCTAATGTTTACTTTTAAAAAATTTTACACTAGTTTATTTATAAAATTTGAAAACATTGTTTTTAAGAACAGATTGTTTCAATTTCCCTCACCCCTCTGCCCATTAAATTGTACAACCCCATGATAAATCCTCCCCCTGCACATCCTCATCCCTCTGCTTCATCTCTTTCCCAACTCTCTTGGATCCTTACACTCATTCTACAACAATGGTTTTAAACAATATTTATCCTTGTGGTACTGAATTAGTTCACTCAGCATAATGCTCTCCAGCCCCTTAATAAGTTAGGTAATAATTTACAAAGTTATCGCTCCTGTGTGCTGCATAATATTCCATTGTGTAAACGTACCATAATTTCTCAACCCATTCATTTAAGGTTGGGCATTTGGGCTGTTTCCATGTTCTTGCATTGGTGAATAATGCTGCTATGAACATCCGTGTACAAATCTCCATTTGTACCTCAGTTCTCATTTTCTCAGGGTATTTTCCAAGTAGTAGAATAGCTGGATCATATGGAATTTCTATGTTCAGCCTTTTGAGGAAGCACCAAACTTCCTTCCAGAATGGTTGTACCATTTTACAATCCCACCAACAATGTATAACAGTTCCTTTCTCACCACATCCTCTCCAACATCTATTACTCATTTCCCTGTTAACCTTGACACTCTTACTGGACTGAGATGGTACCTCATTGTGGTTTAGATTTTCATCTCAATGCTCTTGTTTCCTATTTGAACTAGTCATGTTAGTATGTTATTTGGTATTCCTACCCTCCTCTCTCCAATTCTCCTACTTCCCACACACCTTCATCCCTCCACTCTTGCTTTCAGAATCTCAAGGTAAAAAGTTTACCCTTAAGACTCTGAAGATGAAGGAACTTAACCTAAGACAAGGAACCTTGGTGGCATAGTGTCTTATGTACAGGGCTGCTAACCAAAAGTTGGCAATACAAACTCACCAACTGTTCCAAGGAAGAAGAAAAAAATCTTCTCTAAAGAGTTACTACCCTTGGAAACCTGATCGAGACTTGACATGAAACGATTCTATGACTATGGGGTTTTCAGTTTTTCTTGAGAACAACACAACTCCATTTCCAAGATGGTGCACTCATTCCATGAGAGAAAGATGACTAATCTCCTCTCATGTGATTTACAGTCTGAAAACTCACTACAGGGTCAGCTATGAGAGTTTCTATTCAATGACACATAACAGCAAGTACTCATTCCACCTTTAGTCCTGTGATTTGGTGAACTCCTCTCTGTTCCTTATTCGGCTGGCTGCTTGGTTTTCTACCCTTCTCTGCCTTGTACACAGCATAAGCACTAACTATACCCTCACAGCTTCTTTGTAGACTAATCAGGAAAAAAAATGATAATATAATTTTTTTATTGTGAATCATATGGTTTGGAAGCTGAGTGCTGTACGCAAAACCAAAAGTGTGTTTGCCTATTTTTAATTTGTTTACGCATTGTATACAAAACAATTTTTAGAACGTTCAGGTAAATACAATTATAGGTGTTAATTACTGGATACATTTGTGTAGCACTAACCAAAACATGTTTATTAACACATTATGCAAATAGACAAGCTTATCTAGCACAAGTGATAATCATTTTGAAGTACTGAGGCATTATAAAGACATAATTCATAATTTTAAAGTCATACTTTAAAACAAAAAAAAATTTTAGTCTTTGTGTATGTGGTTTATGACTGCAAATCTCTGTTTCTAACAATTGCTCAGCATCAACTTAAAGGACTAGTCTATGTCCAGAAAAGGCTGTTAATATCTTACAAGGATAAACATGTTAAGTTTATGCACTGTGAGTGTCTATAAAATCTATCACTTAGCTGGTAAGAATATAGATCCAGCTGTGTGCAACTTACATGTAGGAATTTTTAAAAGAAGGCCTTTGACAGATGTGATAGAACACATTAAGATCATCCAATTATATGATGGAGCTCTGGTGTTATATTCCACAGGATGCTGTACTGCTAAGCTAAAGGTGATTCCATTCTGGTAGTTTGAACCTATCAGTGGCTCCATGGTAGAAAGATGTTTAATGTTCAATTTACAACTTCAGAAAACTCA
>NW_006399757.1:7628-9163 GCF_000299155.1 Elephantulus edwardii | reverse complement strand
GGAAATCCAAAATCTCTGTAAATGCTCATTAAAATTGTTGTTGTTATGTGACTTAGTGTTGGAACCCACTTGTAGCTGAATGGCTATAAATCACATGGAAGGAGACTGCCCACCTTTCTTCTGAGGAGCTGCTGGTGGATTGGACCTCCAGAAAGGCTCTGCCTTTGGGTTAACAATGCTACTCTCTATGGACTGTGAATAAACAAACAAATGTCTTACAAAAAGAGTTTGAGTAGTTTGAGGGCCACAGGCTTCAATTGGATCCAGCTACATGATATTCGTATGCCTGCTTTGCTGTTAGAGGTACAAGATTAATCTGTCAGTTTATTGTTCTGGGAGGATGTTCTGCATATTGTTATTTATAGCTTAATAATCTATATTCTTGCTTATTTATCTTATTAGTACAGCACTTGTTTGTCAGTTTGTTGTACTGGGGTAACCTATAGGTTGCTCTGATGTTGAAAGCTGTGCTACCAGTGTGACAAATGTGGACAGATTTTAGTAGGCTCCCAGTAAGATAGACTTGGAAGCTGTATTGGTCATCTGCTTCTTAAATGGCAGGCCTCTTGAGACCCTATGAACAATAGAAGAACATGGACAGTTACAGCTTTAGAGGTAAAGCCCAGACTAAAAGGCAATAAAAAAAAGAGGAAAACAGCTGCAAAAATCTTTAATAGTTGAAATATGGAACATATAAAGTATGAATATTAGAAACATAGATGTGAAAAATTAAAAGGAACACAAGAAGAGGAGCATTTCAGACATTAGTGAGACAAGATGGCTGGCATTGGCTACTGTGAATCAATCACATGATATTCTATGCTGGGAATGAAAAATAGAATGGTGCTGCATTCATAGTTAAAAAGAAAATTTCAAGTTCTATACTGAAGTGTACTGCTGTGAGTAATGGGATGCTGTTACTGTTGCTGAAGTACAATGTTGTGAGTGACAAGATATTATCCATATGCATACAAAGAAGATCTGTTAATACTGCATAATTTAATTTAAATACATTTAATGTACAAATTAAATGTATCTAATATATCTACTAATATAAATATATACACCAAAAGCTAAATCCAAAGAAGAAGGAATTGAAGATTTTTACCAAATTTTGCAGTCTGAAATTAACCAGACATACAATCAAGATATGTCAATGATAATTGGTGATTGTAATATAAAAGCTGGACAATGAAGAAGGAAAGGTAGTCAGAAACTATGGACATGATGACAGAAATGAAGCCAGAAATAGAATGATTTAATTCTATATGTCCAAGGATTTATTCATTGCAAACACTTTTTTTAAAAAATTGGTTTGCAAACAATTCATATATATTATTTCAATCATGTATATTGTGGGTTTTTTTTTCTTCTTTCCCTCCACCTTCCCCAAAGTGTACCCCTTGTACTAGATTGTTCTCATACATATAATGCCTAATCATATATTCAGATCTAATACAGGGTTCATTATTTAACCACTCTTTTTTTTTTACATCAAAAGGTCATTTTATTTCTTTTTAAAAAATTATTTTTAA
>NW_006399757.1:6369-6968 GCF_000299155.1 Elephantulus edwardii | reverse complement strand
TACCATTTTACACTCCCACCAACAGTGAATAAGGGTTCCAGTTTCTCCACAACTCCACCAGCATTTGATGTTTGCTACTCTGTTAAATTATGCTATTCTTACTGGGGTGAGATGTAATCTTTCATTTGATTGTATTTCACACATTCATATATATTGTATTATATGTAATTAGTTACTATTGATCTATGTCCATTATTATCATGTATTTTTGAGTCCTCACTGAATCTTTCCTATTCTTTCACCCCTCCAACCACACACTTGACCTTGCTCTCCTAGTGATTTCCAACCTTCCTCTTTTGCACACTCCCTTCCCACAAATACCTTCTTTAAAAGCCACAGACACGAACCTCACCTGATGGACTGCATAAGAATAAAATAGATTTCATCTGTGGAAGAAATTATTGGCAGGAAGTACCATTGGGCCAAAAGTCAATGATCATAAAGGAAGAAATTCAAGCTATACTGAAGGCATTGGCAAAAACTAAGGCCTGAGAAGTCAATGAGATATCAATTGGCGCGTTTCAACTAACAGATGCAGCCCTGCACATGATCATCAGTCTATGCCAGGAGATTTGGAGAACAAGTGACTGGAAGAGATA
>NW_006399757.1:2552-4499 GCF_000299155.1 Elephantulus edwardii | reverse complement strand
ACAATGAATTAAGGTACCAGAGGATGAATTGATGCCTTTGAGCTGTGGAGTACTGAATATTCCAATGAATGGTGAAAAGTAAAAAACAAAACAAAACCCAGATATGTCTTAGAGAAGGTGCAGCCAGAGTCCTCCTTGGAGACAAAGACGCCGAGGTTTTGTTTCACATACTTTGACATGTTACTAGGAGAGGCTATCCCTTGCAGAGGCAGAGGGTCAGTGAAGGAGTAGAAGACACTCAGACAGATAGATTGACACAGTGACTGCAGTCTTAGACCTAATTGTGTTAGGGATGATGAGACGGGATAGGACAGTGATCAATCAGATCTGTTGTTCAAAAGGTCAGTAGGAATTGTACTCAACGGCACATAACAATAATAACAGGTGAGATATGACCCCTATATTCTTGCACCTAGTTCTACCAACTTTAGCATCAACTTTTACTCTGAGTGCCTCACAGAACTCACTGATCATTCATTCCACCATACTCAAGGTTATGGCATTTATTAGGGAAATTCAACTCATGCTCATTATCCTCTAGTTGGAATTGACTCATTGCTGAACCTCTATTAGGTTTTCAGAGATCATAAATAGCATGGAAGGAGATTGTCCATCTTTATTCCACAGACCAGGTGATACATTTGAACCACATGCCTTTGGGTTAGCAGCACAACTCCTCACCACTAGGCCACCAGAGGCCTTCTCTTTATAGATGTTAGTAGATTAGGCAGAAGCTATGTAGCTTTTACTAAGTCTCAGAAGTTACATAACATCTTTAGCACCTTCTATTCATTCCCTGACAAATTCTTCCAGGTTCAAGTGAAAGGCTTAAAAATGTTTTGTCAATTGATAAAAACTACACCAATTTCTAAATCTTTCTGTCCCAAATCCAGTAATATATTTTTTAATATTGCATTATTGTCACAACTCTACACTTTTCCTTGTGATAACCTTTCAATGTGGCTAATAAGGTCCTTTCTATTTCTGTACTGGAGGAATCATTTTCCCCCTCCATTAGTTGGCTTTGGCCATGAATGAGTTTGTGACTTGCTTCTACCAATGAAAGGTTGGTAGAAATAACACCAGCAGAATTTAAAATCTTTTTACTCTTTTTGAGTTTTTGTAACTGCTACTAGGAGAGTCTTCTCCCACTCTTACTTCAGGGCACATATGTTAAACTAAGTTACATAGAGAAAATTCACATGTAAATTCATAATATATTCCATATTTTTTAAAGAGTGATTAATTGTTATAAAACAAAATGCTATTGAATGGTTGAATGGAAAACCAATGGCTTTGTAAATTTTCACTCAAATCTCCATTAAAAAAACAAATCCTTCATTGGTACCAATGAAGGAGTTTTTCTTTTGCTTTTCGGGGAGAGGAGCAAATGGGGTGGGGCGGGGTGGAGGTGGAGTGGGCAGGGAGAAAAGTGCAACAACAAATGAATGGAATTCCAAAATCTCTGTAGATGTTCATGGAAATGAAAAATAAATAAATTTTTTAAAACCCTTTATTATTCAGCTTTACTTTGATTAGGGGAGGAAAGAATATTTATAGAGTAGATCTATTTTAGCTGACACCAACTGACTAAGAAATATCCCAGCCAATCTACAGAACTACAGAGACAAGCAGAGCTGACCAGAAAAGATCCTTTTAGGCCAGTTAAATCCCGGGAAATCCACAGATAAATAAATATATTAAGCATTTAGGTTTGGTGTGTCTTTTATCAACAACAGTCAGCTAAAGCTATCTTGATTTGTTCAAGTCAATCTTATATGTTCCACAGTGGAATTTTAGAAATATTTTGTTTATCTCTCATTTTTCCTTTTAAGTGAATTCCCAAACAGTTGTGTTTATGTATGTGTTTTCACTTTGAAGAAGCAAAGCTATTATGACTTAAATATTAATTTTATAAATAACCACTTTACAAAATTATTTTACTAT
>NW_006399757.1:0-1827 GCF_000299155.1 Elephantulus edwardii | reverse complement strand
GCAATGCGTCTTTTAATTTCCTGGCTACTGGAGCCAAGAGTGTTGACTGTGGAGCCAAGCAGACTAAAGCTGGGAACAATCTCAATCTCTTCACCATCCATCCTGATGCTGCCAGTTGGTCCAGTGGTGAGAATCTTTGTCTTCTTGATATTGAGCCTCAATCTATAATCAAGTATAACTTTTTAATATACACATTGATGAGTTCTCCAAATTTATAAAATTGAGTATCAATTACTATAAGATTCAGAGTGTCTTTATTATTCCAAAATTATTTCTTTTGCTCCTTTGAAATAAAATTCTATTCTCAAACTCAACAACACGTTGATCTCCTTCATGTCATTATAAATGAATTCTGTCTCTTATAGAATTTTTAGCAGTAGAATTATACAACATGAACTCTTTTGTGTCTAATTTCTTTAACTCAATGTTTTTGTAATTTATAGTGTATAAATATATCATGATTTATTCATCTATTGATCAATGGTCATTTAGGATGTTTTAGATGGATGAAGATATTAATATTTTTGCACAAGTCTTTCATTAAGCATATAATTTCTCTTAAACTCATCTCGAACAATTTCTGGAACATGATGTAGATGTATTTTTAATGTTCTTAAAAACTGTTAAGGATACTTCCAAAATGGTTGTGGTATTGTTTGGCTCCACTAGATAAATATGAATGTTCAGTTGCTTCATATTCCTACTGGTAATATTAGTGTTTTAAATATTTTGAGGGACAAATGTTGAACAAATCCAACTGAAATTATTTTTTTCCAAATTTGTGAAAGTTCAAGAAGCTCAAAAAACCTAAAGAAGAAATAAAGACCATAACACAGCACCTTAAGCAAATTAGTGAAAACCGGTTTTGAATGGGAACATTTTGAAGCTGCTAAAGGAAAAAGCTGTAGTGTTGGAGAAGAATACTGGACATCTCATGGATTACTTAAAGAACAAACAAATATTTCATGGAGAAAGTGCAGTGAGAGTGACCCTTGGAGGCAAAGATAATAGAATTCACCTCACACACTTCAGGCACGTTGCTAAGAGGGGATGTTCCTTGAGAGGGACAGGATAATTGGAAGAGCAGAAGGCTGGCAAAGGAGAGGAAGATCCTCAACCAGGTGGATTGACACAGTGAATGCCTCAATGGGCTCTAGTGTGTCAGGAAGTGTGAGGATGTAGGACAAGGTTCAAATCTGTTGTTCATAAGGTCACTATGAGTCATACTCGACTTCATGGGACCTAACAATAGTAACAACAAAAGAAAAAGTTACCTTATGCATTAAAAAAAGTTAGTCTTCTTTCTATGACGTTATTTCAAGACTAAGGTGTGCCTGATCCAAGCCATGATATTTACAATTGCTTCTATCCATCTGAAAGTTGGACAATGAATAAGAAAGATCAAAGAAGAATGATGCTTTTGAATTGGGCTTTCAAATAACAAATAGGTCTGTCTTGAAGAGGAGGTGAAACCAGGGTGATCCTTTAAGGTAAAGATGGTGAAACTCTGTCTCACATACTTTGGGTATGTTAGGAGGGGCCAGTCCTTACAAAGAGACATAATGCTGGGGAGAGTGGAAAGTTGGAAAAAGAGGAAGATCTTCAACAAGGTGGACTGACACAGTGACTGTAGCAGTGGGCTCAAGCATGGTGGAGATGATGTGGCATGGGATAGAGCAGAGTTCAGATCTATTGTTCACAGGGTCTCTGGGAGTTGTAGTAGACTAGATGTCATCTAGCAACAATAGCAACAAGAGGACATGCTATCTTGAATAATTCAGACAGGAGGAAACTTGTTGTTGTTGTGATGTGCTGTCGAGTCGCTTG
>NW_006399756.1:36716449-36716983 GCF_000299155.1 Elephantulus edwardii | reverse complement strand
CCTGGAACTGCCTCTGCTGTCCTTGCAGATCTCCCAGCAAAGTCCAAGTTTACAAAGATGGCGTTTCCCCACAGACCTCTGGGAACTGTAGTTGGTACCTGCAGTGGTATCAGACAGGAAGGCTGCAGTGGTATCAGACAGGAAGGCTGCAGTCGTCAGTCCTGTTTTATAACAGTGGTATTATGTGGTATTTTTCCTTTTGTGACTGAGATATTTTACTCAGCATAATGTCCTTCAAGGTCATCCATTTTGTATAATATTTTATGGGTTCCTTGTTTTAGGGTGCTGCATAGTATTCCATTGTATAAATATATCACAGCTTTTCTATCCATTCATTTTTTGATGAGTATGCACACTTTTTAACTTTGACATTCAAACTTTGAATAATTCCAGATGATATTCAGTCAAGAAAAATATTCTGCCTTTCTCCTTCTTTGTCTATTTTCTGGGTGTATCTTTATGAAGAACAACATGGCCACTCTAAATTTCTCTTTCAGTTGTATTATGCCCCCAATAAGAAAAGTAAAAAAAAAA
>NW_006399756.1:36715286-36715934 GCF_000299155.1 Elephantulus edwardii | reverse complement strand
ACAATGAGGACAATTTTCAAAGAGATTAATTGTCATAACATTTTTTATAATGAGTTCAAACGTAGTAAAACTTATGGAATTGGGGAAGGGTTGGCAATGTTTCAATCTGTTTATATATGATTGAACTCAGTTGAGCAAACTCCAAGGCAGCTCCCAACAACAACCATCTTTATGTCAAAGACTTAAATCTTCTGTCTTTAGACTTGCTATTTTGACCTTTTAATTTTCCATCAATATAGTTTTAGACACATTCATATTACTTTTATAAGAAGAGTAAAGTTTCTTTTTCATTGTCCAGTTTTCAGGTGCACAGCAAATGATGGAAAAGACCATGACCTAAACATGGCACACCTTAATCTTCAAACTGATATCATTACTCCTCAGTAATTTGGAGAGGTCCCTCACAGTGGACTTGCCTGATGCAATACATCTTTTGATCTCCTGGCTGCTTGTCCCAAGGATGTTGACTTATAGGATAGAGAATATACTTACAATCCTGACTTCTACAATGCCAGACCCAATGAAACACAAAAGACAACATATAGAATCAGTGAAATGACAGCTCAGTACACACACTGCAAGTGAGAAGACTCAGAAGAACACTTAGTGGTTATTGTTGCTGTTGTTAAGTGACATCAAGTCAACTCT
>NW_006399756.1:36713165-36713736 GCF_000299155.1 Elephantulus edwardii | reverse complement strand
TTTTGCTTATTCGGGGCCTCTTTCCATCACAAATGAAATTGGAGATTGCCTTTTCCATCTCACTGAAGAACTTGTGATTAACTATTGTGATTGATATTATTTATAGATATTATTTTTCTTAGCTCCAGTTCTGTATTCTCTTTGTCACTGTGGAGAAATCCAATTGATTTTTGTATGTTGATCTTGTATCCTGCTACTTTGCTGAATTGGTCCAGTAATTTTCTTGCTGAGTCTTTAGGGTTTTCTAAGTATACTATCATATCATCTCTTTGCCAATTTTGATACTTCTTATTTCCTTCATTTACCTTATTGCTATAGCTAAAACTTCCAGTACGATATTGAACAGGAGAGGTGCTAGTGGGCATCTTTACCTAGTTCCTGTTCTCAAAGGGATTGCCTTGAATCTCTCTCCATTGAGAACAATGTTTGCATATATACTTTTTTGCTAGGTTGAAGAAAATCCCCTCTAATCCTATTTTGTGAGTGTTTTAATCAGCAAAGGATGTTGGATTTTGTCAAAGGCCTTTTCTGCATCAATTGATAGGATCATGTGGTTCTTATTCTTTATTTT
>NW_006399756.1:36701134-36711435 GCF_000299155.1 Elephantulus edwardii | reverse complement strand
AGCGCAGGAGAGGAAGGCCCTCTATGAGGTGGATTGATTCAGTGACTGGGATAATTGGGATGGGAGTGTCAGAGACAGTGCGATTGGCACAAGACAGAGCGGAGTTTAGGGCTGTTGTACATAGGGTCGCTATGAGTCGCAGGCGACTCGACGGCACATAACAACAACAACAATACTTAAGACATAGGATACTGATAGAGATTGGAGCAGAGTGCTCTGAAATCATTAAGGGGGATGCTACCTCATGCCCATAGTCGTTCTGAGCTCACAGTTAATTGGAAAGATATTCTCTTAACCTTTACACAGAAAATAAAAAGCAAATGTTTTACTTTCCCCCTTATGACCCACTTACTGTGTAAAAATACTCTTTTGTTTCTTTTTACTTAGATCCCTGTTTCTTGTTAGACATTCATCTCTCACTGCTTCAGTTAGAGTATTTTTAATTTTTATTCCTTGTGGGGTATAAACTGTAGGAAGCAGATAACCTCCATGGCTCTAGAGCAGTATGTGCTTCCTCATAGCACAGCATTAGTTGTACTGGATTATCATGATCTATGTAGCTATCTGAAATCTAAACTTCACCCCTGATTGTCCTCTCTGTATGTGTGTGTATTTCTTTCCCCAAAGTTCAGGGATGAAGCATGCATGCCATGTGTAAGGTACTCAAAAAAAGTTTGCTTTTTAATACTATAATTAGTTGAATGAAGTGAAAATATAAGGCCTTAAAGAATAATTTCTTCAGAGAGAAATTTTTTCAGTGGATTGTTTTGTAATGTATCTAGAGACTGAATTCTATTAGTTGATTATTTAACTTAATAATTTTGGAAAAACTGGTTCACATCCTGTGATATCAAAGGCTTATTATTCAAAATGTCTTCTGTAGCCACTGATTAAACATTTATTTTGTACTGAAGTATTTGTTAAGGAGATAGGATTACTGTGGGGTATAAGCCCCACCCTTGTTATGTTGTTGTAGTTGTTAGATGCATCAGGTCGAGTATGACTCATAGCAACCCTATGATCCAAGATCTGAACCCTGTTCTATCCTGCGCCATCCTCACACTTCTTGACACACAAGAGCCCATTGCAGCAGTCACTGTGTCAAATCACCTGGTTGAGACTCTTCCACTCCTTTGTTGACCCTCCACCCTTCCTGGCATCATGTCCTTCTCCAAGAAATAGCTCCTCCTAGCAACATGCCCAAAGTGTGTGAAGCGAAACCTCATCATTCTTGCTTCCAAAGAGCACTCTGGCTACACACACTCCAAGATATACCTGTTTGTTCTTTTGGCATTCTATGGATGTTCAGAGCTCTTCTCCAACATCACAACTCAAAGGCATCAATTTTTCTGTCATCCTTATTCACCGTCCAGCTCTCAGATGCATAGAAAGCGATTGGAAAGACTGAGGGCTGAATTAGACACATCTTGATCCTCAAACTGACATCATTGCTCCTCAATAATATGGAGAGGTCCCTAACTGCAGACTTTCCCAGTGCAATGAGTCTTTTTATTTCCTGTCTTCTGGTTCCAAGGGAGTTAATTTTGGATCCAAGTAAGATGAAGTTATTTACAATTTCAATCTTTCCTCCATCCATCATGATTCTGCCTACTGGTTCTGTGGTAAGAATCTTTGTTTTCTTGCCATTGAGATGGAATTCACATTAAAGGTTGCCTTCCTTGATCTCCAGAAACAAGTGTGTCAAGTCCTCCTCAGTTGCAGCAAGCAGGGTTGTGTCATCTGCATAACACAAGTTATCGAGGAGTCTCCCTCTTGCTGATGCCACATTCCTCTTCATAGAGTCCTGCTTCTCGAATAATTTGCTCAGCATACAGAAAGGACAATACAAAATATTTTAATGGAATGTGCAGAGAGCTGGAATTGAAGAATAAAAAAGGAAGAACATGCTTTGCATTTCTCAAGCTGAGAGAACTAAAAACCAAATTTAAGCATTGAGTCACAGAATTAAAAGATGCAATGGGCAATATATTGAATGACACAAAAAATCAAAGAAATGGAGAATATTCACAGAAGCACTTTACTAGAAAGAACTGATTGACACTGAAAATTTTCAGAAAGTATCATATGAACAGGAGCCAATGGTAATGAATATGGAAGGGGAAGCTTCATTAAAGACAATGGCAGAAAATAAAGGCCCACGATTTGATGGAATACAAATTGACTTCTTTCAGTTAACAGATGAAGTCCTGGATGCACTCATCAGTCTATGGCAGGAAATTTGGAGGAGTGCTGTCTGACAATGAATTGGAAGATATATTTGTTCCCATTACTAAGAAAGGTGATACAACTGAATGTGGAAACTATTGAATAATATTTTATTTTTTTAAAAATTTTATTATTTTCTCTGTGTGTGTGTACCGTCAAATTGGATCTGACTGGTACAGGAGGAGATGGCCCCTCCTTCTACGGCAGAGCATTTGGTGGATTCAAACCACATATCTCTGGGGTTGCAGTGCAGCTTCTTGCCCCTAGGCCACCAGAGCTCCCCTGAATAATATTAACATCACATGCAAGCAAAATACTGTTAAAGATCCTTCAGAAAGCGCTGAAACAGTACATAGATAAGAAATTGCCAGAAGTTCAAGCAGGATTTAGAAGAGGCAATAGAACCAGGAATATCACTGCTGATTTCAGATGGATCCTGGCTACAAGTAAAGAATACAATACCAGAAGAACATCTGTTTGTGCTTTACTGTTTATGCAAATGTATTTGACTCTGTGGATCATAACAAGCTGTGGCTGACACTGAGAGGAATGGAATCCCAGAGAACAAAATTATGTTCATGTGAAACCTATACCTGGACCACGAGGCTGTTGTGTGAACAAAGGAGAAAACACTGTCTCTGCAACCCTGTCCTCTATCACCTATGGTCAAGTGAGTCATTCCTCTGATGGATCTGAGTCTCTGTGAGATATTCCCGTGAATCATCAATCACAAGGGACAAAGAGGAGTGGGAGACCTGAACAAAGAAAAGATTGTTGATATTGGAAATCATAGAGTTATATATACTGAAGATTAAACATTTGGAACACTTGTTAACTCCACATTTCTTGTAACTGGTCTGCTACTAATCTTAGCAGAATGAATTATGAATAGAGTGGTGTCAAAAGCCAAGTTTGTTGCAATGGCTCCAGATTCATAAAAGTGTGGGATTTTGTAGGAATTAGAAATTAGAGGGTTGGGAAGTTAAAATGGTTACTTTTGCCACTATTAAAATGGGGGGTGGGGGAGGTGGGAGTTAGCTGCTTCTGGTTTGGGGTCAAGGGTAAGACCTGAGACCATATGCATATGAATGAGATCTTTTAAAGGTGGAAAATGGGAATTTCTTTAAAGGTTTATGTGTTAAGGGTTTGGTGTGGTTTTTTTTTAATTTTATTTTTTTAATTTCTTCTTGTTGATTGCTGTCAGTGGAGCAGGATTCATAATGACCCAATCAACGAAAGGCCTGAAACCTTTCTATAACTATCATAATTTATCAAATTCATACTTTCCAGAGGCATGTTATTTAGGAAGTGGATGCCACTAACTTTATTAATATTGCTGTTTCTGTTTCTTCCATATAATAATGTTAAAATATATGGAAAAATTATTAATTTGTTAATGATTAATTTGTTGATTTAATCTTAAATTAACTTGTTGATTTCAATGTTAAATTTCCTGGCACCAGTAGCCAGGAAATTAAAAGACTTATTGCCATGGGAGAGTCTGCTGTTAGGGACCTCTCCAAAGTTCTGAAGAGCAATGGTATTTCTCTGGAGACTAAGGTGCATCTGATACAAGCCATGGTCTTTACAATCACTTGTTATGCACCAGAGAGTTGGACAATGACTAGGGAGGATAGAAGAATTGATCCCTTTTGCTGTGGTGCTAGAGAAGAATATTGAGGGTACCATGGACTGCTAGGAAATCAAACAGATTCATCCTGGAGAGGGTTAAACCAGGCGGCTCCTTGGAGGCAAGGATTCTGAGGCTTTGTCTAACATACTGTGGACATGCTGTAAGGAGGGACCAGTCCTTGGAGACGGACATCATGCTTGGTAGGGTGGACGGAGAGTGGAGGAGAGGAAGGCCCTCTATGAGGTGGATTGATTCAGTGACTGGGGTAATTGGGATGGGTGTATTGGAGACGATGCGATTGGCATAGGACAGAGCAGAGTTTAGGGCTGTTGTAGATAGGGTTGCTAGGAGTCGCAAGTGACTCAACAGCACATAACAATAACAACATTAAAAAATTTTATAACGTATTAAATATTTGTTAATTTAGTGCTAATATGTATGATATAAATGACTACTAAATATTATCGATCTTGAAAGGATGTAATGCTGCCTTTAGCTAGTAGTTGACTGGTATACTAAAAGAGGAACTTGACCCTGGAGACATGCTTACTGAAAGCAGGAGAATTAAGGGATAGGACCTGGGGGAATATTAAGCCCCACCCCATACTCTGAAGAGATTTACGTTTAAATAGATTTACAGGCCCTCCTTTGATTGAAGAGATTTACATTTGGAAGAGATAGCTGGAACTTCTGGAAGTGCTCTGTTTATGTACTGTTCTAGCCATTTTAGAATGATTTATAGCAGTAATTTGCTTGCACATGATATTTGTTAGGCCAAGGGATAAGGAACCATAAGGATGCAACAGCCTCAACCATCTGACTGAACCATAAACCACAATGGAATGTCCTACCCTACCCTTCCCTCTCCCGGAAAGGTCTGCTATAAAAGCCTGCCCAAATACACCCCAAGTATGGTTTCCTTGGACTTCCTTTCCAGACCAAGGAAACTTGCCTTGGAGGTCCCTTAATAAAGCTGCCTTTAAGCTTTCTATCTTGCTCTCTGGTCTCCTTCTTGAGTCCACAGCCTTATATCTGGTGTGAAGACCTAACAATATTATTAATGCTATTTTTGATAGTTTCCATATTCAATTGATCACATTTCTTGGGAATCTCTTCTAGTCAGTCAGCCAGGCACTGTCTTCCAATTTTTCTGGAATAGACTGGTGAGCACATCCATAACTTCATCTGTTAGTGGCAATATATTCGTTGGTATCCTATCAAATTCTGAGATCTTAGTTTTTGACAATGTCTTCAGTGCAGCTTGAACTTCTTTCTAATTATTGAAACTTGATGCTTGAATTTGTTTATCAGTTCTTTCAGCTCAAGAAGTTCTGATTGAACTCTTCCCTTTTTATTCCTCTATTCTGTTTCTGCATGTTGTTGTTTTTATGTGTTGTTGAGTCGCTTGCAATTCATAGTGGCCCTATAATACAATAGTCCTGAAATCTGCTCTATCCTGTGTCAGCTTTACTGTGTCTGATACACTTACCCTCATTACCCCAGTCACTCAATCAATCCATCTCATCGATGGCCCTCCTCTCTTCTCCTTCTCTGTCCCTCCATGCTTCCCAGCATAATGTCCCTCCAAGAACTGGTCCCTCCTTGCAACATGCCCAAAGTATGTATGCTAGAGGAAGCATCATAATCCTTGTCTTCAAGGAACAGTCTGGTTTCACCCTTCCCGATTAAAACAAGCTTGGAAGGAGGAGTGGCATCCACTTCTGTAATAGCTTGCCTCTGGAAATCCTATGAACCTGGAGAGAGGATGAGAGACAACCAAGCGTTGAGGGCTTTTGTTCATAGGGTTACTATGAGTCGCCTGCGCCTTGACTGTACTTAGCAACAACAGGACAAACCTTTTTGCTATCCTGGCAGTCCATGATATTCAACATTCTTCTCTAGCACCACAGCTCAAAGGCATCAATTCTCTTTCTATTATTCCTAGTCATTGTCCAGCTATCTGACTCATAACATGCAATTGTGAAGACTAAGGCCTAGATCAGGGGCACCTTGGTCTCTAGAATGACGCTGTTGCTCTTCTGCACTCTGGAGAGGTCTCTAACAGCCAACTTCCTCAATGCAATTTATCTCTCGATTTCCTGGATGCTGATACCAAGAGTGATGATTGTGGAGCTAAGCGAACTAAAGCTATTAACAATCTCAATCTCTTCAACATCTATCATAATGTTTCCAATGTTTCTGCATATTGTATTATAATGTTTTCTCTGTCTTCTTGAACTGCCTTTTAAATCTTCTGTTCAGTTCCTCTTTTATTTCAACATCTTTCTCTTCCTTTTGTTTTTGCTTCTTGATGTTATAGTCAAATTTTCAGAGTCTGTTCCAATAGCAATTTGGTGTTTAATTTTCCTCTTTTTGTAGTCATAAGGATGGACAAAATAGAAATTGACCATCTAAAATGTGGAAATTAATGCATGAGGCATGAAGTTGATGACTTATACACTTTTGCAATTATAGTTATTCCATATTATAAGGAATAAAATAATTCTTCAAATATTAAGGTTAATGGCTAGCAAAGCCAGGGGTTGAGAGGTCTGTAATGTTAAGGGTTTATTGTTCAAAATGGCTTTCCTAGCCATAGAGTTTGACTTAGACATTGGACTTTGAGAGTAAATTGTGTTAGACTATCCACAAGGAGATTGGCTAGTCTCGCCATTTAATTGAGCTGATCCAGCAACAGAATTTAAGAATGTCACCACTAGCAAAAAAGAAGCAAGAGAAAGTTATATGCCCCCTGGGGCTAGAGATTCTTGTGCCAGCTAGACCCACAACAGCAGAAAGAGCTGTGACCAGAGACCTGACATGAGGTAGAGTTGACCTTAGAACTGCCACACCATGTAACCTGATCTAAGAGACCAAGTTTGTTGGAGGATTGGGGTGGGGCTAGGGACCTGTAACTGGCAAGACTAAGAGTCTAAAGCCACAAGACTCAGGTGCCTGTGAACACATTGGAAGTTATATTGGCTGAGTCATTGTATCTGTTACCAATGTGAACTAAAACCTTTGACTTCCCTAATACGGTTCTCTGTGTTCTGTGAGCTATTGTGATGGGTTTCAGACTCAGTAAAGCAGTAATATTGGTATTAGAAAGTAGAAAGAGGTGGAAAATGTCTGACCTCACAGAAATTAGTTTTGTATTGTGGGTGCTGTTGACAGGGACAGTTCCTCATTATGGAGTTCGTAGATGTCAGATGTGGCCATCTCTCCATGTGTTGTTGTTATGTGCCATCAAGTCACTTGTGACTCATAGCATCCCTATGTACAGAGTTTAGAGCCCTAAACTGCTGTCCTGTGCCAATCGCATCGTCTCCGATATACCCATCCCAATTACCCCAGTCACTGAAGGCCCCACTTCATAGAGGGCCTTCCTCTTCTGTGCTGTCCCTCCACCCTTCCAAGCATGATGTCCTTCTCCAAGGACCGGTCTCTCTTTACAACATGTCCAGAGTATGTTAGATGAAGCCTTAGAATCCTTGCCTCTAAGGAGCCACCTGGTTTAACCCTCTCCAAAATGAATCTGTTTGTTTTCCTAGCAGTCCATGGTACCCTCAATACTCTTCTCCAGCACCACAGATCAAAGGCATCAATTCTCCTTCTATCCTCCCTAGGCATTGTCCAACTCTCTGATGCATAGCAAGTGATTGTAAAGACAGTGCTCTGTATCAGATGCACCTTAGTCTCCAGAGAGACATCATTGCTCTTCAGAACTTTGCAGAGGTCCCTAACAGCAGACTTTCCCATTGCAATATGTCTTTTAATTTACTGGCTACTGGTGCCAAGAGTGTTGACTGTGGAAACAAGCAAACTAAAGTTATGAAACTAAAGCTATGAACAATCTCAATCTCTTCACCATCCATCCTGATGCTGCCAATTGGTCCAGTGGTGGGAATCATTGTCTTCTTGACATTGAGTCTCAATCCATATTGAAGGGTGCAATCCTTGACCCTCTGCAGCAAGTGCTTCAGGTCCTCCTCAGTTTCAGCAAGCAGGGTTGTGTCATCTACATGACATAGACTGTTGATAGATCTTCCACCAATCCTGACCCCACATTTCTCCTCATAGAGCCCAGCCTCTTGGATAATCTGTTCTGCATACAGATTGAAAAGGTATGGAGACAGGACACATCTCTGGAGTACACTTTTCCCAATTTTGAACCATGCAGTGTTTCCTTGTTCTGTTTTGACAACTGCCTCTTGGTCCTAGAATAGGTTTCTCATTAACACAATCAAGTGTTCTGGCATTCCCATTCTTCTCAGAGTCAGCCACAGTTTGTTATGATCCATACAGTCGAACGCCTTTGCATAGTCAATGAAACACAGATAGACATTTCTCTGGTATTCCCTGTTTTCACCTAAGATCCATCTAACATTACCTACAATATCTCTAGTACCACGACCCCTTCTAAACACAGCCTGGACTTCTGGCAGTTCTCTGCTGATGTGCTGTTCCAATAATTTTGAATTTGTTCTTCAGTTCCTTGAGCTTAAGAAATGCTGAGTGAGTTTGACCCTTTTGATTTCCATGTAGTCCTTACTATTTTAGGCATCCTCAAAAGCCCATTTCTCTGATCCAATAACGAAAGTATATGATCGATGGGAAAATGCATAAGTATTTGGAGTGATGCTTGTGATCATGTAGAAAGAAAAATTGTACTAGATACAGAGTAGGCAAGTCTCAAATGCTCTCAATTATATATCCCGTTCCTTGGTAGGAATTACAGATATTTTACAGGTAGATATAATTTTCTCTTACCTGCTGAGAAAGGCATGAAATAATCACTCTTCCTGAAGTTGCCACTTTTGTCCAGAAAGTGGCCAGGGTCAAATGTCTTTGCATTGGGGAATTCTTTTTCACTATGAAGCACAGAAGTCAGTGAAGTTAATATGGTCGTACCCTGCAATAAACAGACACAAATAAAGTGAGTGACCCTGGGCCTTGTCTTTGTTTTAATTTTTTAATGAATTGTTAAAAGTGATAGTTTTTTGTATGTAGTACATTTTCTTCTTTTTACTAAGATGGCCTTATTGAATGTATGTGGAGTGAAGATAGTTTTAATAAAGATATTCTAAGTGCTAAGGAAAAGAAAGAAAAACTCATTTCAATCTTTAAAAAATGACTGTATTATGTTATTCTTCAGCACATAGCTAGCCTTGCACTGAGCTTAGCAGTCTGCCCAAAGTGAAGAAAAATAGCAAATTTTGAAGACTTAACATTGCTGGATATCAAGACTTGTTCTAAATCTTTAGAGTTCCAAATTGGAAAGAACAGAAAATTAATCAAGCTGCACTTACTATTCAATGTCCTTTTGATTTCTCTAATCCTGAGTTAGTAGAAGACTGGCACAATACCATGTATATACTGAACTCTAGTTTAGAAAAAAAAATTACCTTGGGAATGAGGTAATTTCTGAATTTAACATCACGAGTCACTGAATGAAGCAGGTTGGTAGGGACGAAGTCAATGTATCTCTGGATCTCATGCACCACAGCATCTGTGTAAGGCATATTGGCCCTATCTTGCATGCAGGGGTCTCGGTGACTGCCAATCACTTGGTGAATCTCTTTCTGGACTTTATCTAGTAAGTCATAATTAAGAACTGATGAAAATGTGAAAGTTATTAATTTTTTTGTCATTTTAACAAGATTACATGAAGCAGAAGAAATATACACAATCCTCTCCCATGTGATTTATTGTTTTGGTTTTGACTCAAAAGTAATGCATTTTAATTTTTGAATTATTGAGAAACTAGAGTTAATATATCACTTTTCTAGTTTTCTTGATTTCTTCCCTCATACCATTTTCATAAATCTTGTTTATTGTGAATTGCTCATTTTGTAGGCCTAGTGCCATGCATTTGGAAGCAGGAGTGGTATCCACTTCTTAGACAGCATGTGTCTGGAAACAATATAAGTGTTTTGTTCATAGAATTGCTATGAGTCATGCTTGACTTCAACAACAACATCAACAATGGTGTCATGCAAAAGGTCATTACAAAGGTAGAAAAAGTAGAAAAGACCAAAATGGATGTCAGACAAGACTCTGAATATTGCACAAGAATGCCAAGGAGCCAAAGTAAAGGGAAGAAATCAAGAAGTTAAGGAGCTGAATAGAAGATTTCTAAGGGCATCTCAGGAAGACAAAGCAAAGTATTTTAATGCAATGTGCAAGGTGCTGGAGACTGAAACTCAAAAGTGCTGAATTTGCTCAGCGTTTCTTAAGCAGAAGGAACTAAAGAACGAATTCAAGTCAAGAGCTGCAGTAATTAAGGGTGCCATGGGCAGAATATTGAACGATCCAGGAAGCCTTAAAACACAACGGGAACAACAACAACAAAATAGAAAACTTGCTGGAGAATCATCTATGAGTTAGTTCTGACTGGACAGTAATGAGTTTGAGTTTGGAAAGTTCTGTTTACAAGAATACA
>NW_006399756.1:36698560-36700574 GCF_000299155.1 Elephantulus edwardii | reverse complement strand
CTTTAAAATCAGATGGATCTTCGCAGAAAGCAAAGTGTGTTTCATTGACTATGCAAAGGCATTTGATTGTGTAGATCACAAGACATTGTGATTAACCTTGATGAGAAAGGGACTCTCAGAACACTTTGTGCTCATGTGAAACCTATACTCTGACCAGAAAGCAGTCCTCAGAACAGAGCAAAAAAATACTGCAGGGTTCAAAATCAGGAAACTAGAGTGTCAAGGATGTCTATATGCAGAACAGATAGTTTGGGAGTTTGGACTTTATGAAGAGGAATGTGGTATCAGGAGTGGAGGAAGACTCATCAAAACCTATGTTATGCAGATGACAAAACTTTGCTGAAACTGAGGAGGATTTGAAGTCAAGAAGGTCAAGGACTGTAGTCTTCAAGAAGGATTGAAGCTCAATATCATGAAGGCAAAGATTCACATCACTGGACCAATTGGCAGAATGATAATAGATAGAGAAGAGATTGAGGTTGTTAAAAATTATAGCTTATTTGGTTTCACATTCAACACTCTTGGCAGCAGTAGTCAGGACATCGAAAGACAAATTGTACTGGGAAAATCTGCTCTCAGGGACCTCTCCAGAGTCCTGAGAAGCAGCGAAGTCAGTCTAGAGACTAAGGTGTGACAGATCTAGGCCAGAGTCCTCCAATTACTTGTTATGTATCATAGAGCTGTACAATATCTAAGTGACTGAAGAACAATTGATGCCTTTGAGTTGTGGTGCTAGAGAAGAGTCTTGAACATATGATGGACCATCAAGAAAACAAATAAGTCTGTCTTGGAGAGGGTGAAACCAAGTTTCTTCTTGGAGGCTAGGATTTTGAAGCTTAATCACCCACACTTTGGATATGTAGCTAGGATGAGCCAGTCCTTGGAGGACATAATGCTTGAAAGAGTAGAAAGACAGTGTAAGAAAGGAAGATTCAGGATTAGATGTGTTGATAAAGTAACTGGTGTAATGAGGGCAGGTGTATTTGAGTCAGTGAGAGTGGCTCAGAACAGGGTGGGCCTCAGAGCTGCTGTACATAGGACAGCTGTGAGTCACAAGCGATTCAATGGCACATAACAACAGTGCCCACCAGAGAGTTGTGGTAGCTTAGTGATTAAGGAGCTGTACTGTCAATTCAAAGGCACATGGTTCAAAACCACTAGCTGCTCTGGAGGAAAAAGATCGACAATCTCTTCTGTTTAATTCATTGTCTCTGTAAACCTGCTGGATGGTCAGCTATGAGTTGATTCTGAATCAATGGCATATAACAATTAAACTTCTTGAAATTTTCCTGGTAAAAATCCCTTCCCACTTAACACCAGGAAATAATATTTTCCATTACTTCTTATGCATACAAACATTAGGCAATGAATAAGGAAACTGAAGACGATTTGATGACTTCGAACTGTGTTGTTTGCTAGGAGTATTGAATATACCACGTTCTCATAAAAGCACAAAATTATTTTGGAGAAAGTGTAACCAGGATGCTTTTTGGATGTGGTGATTTTGAAACTCATCTCATATATTTTGGGCATATCATCAAGACGTGCCAGTCCCTGGAAAAGACATCGGACAGCTTGGAAAGGTGGAAAGTGAGTGAGAGAGAGGAAGACTCTAAACATGGTACTTTGACTAGTGAACTACAACAGGGAGCTTGAGCAAGGTAGAGAGTGTGAGGATGGCACGGGGTAGGACGAGGCTTCAATTTGCTTTGCAGTAGGTCACAATCTATAGTAGTCAGCGCAACAGCATCAAACCACAACATAACCTCATCACCCTCATGAATCTTTATGATCTTGCTCTGCCCATGCTTTCTTTCCCATCTCAACCCCCTTCCTCTTCTGTGCAAAGTTGTCCTTTTTTAAATATGTGTATCAAACTCAGACTCATCATACCAAGTACCTTAATAATTGAAATAATGTAGTTTGTTTAAGGGAAATAAGGTACCACCTTCCACAGTGGTTGTACCATTTTACACTCCCACCAACAGTGAATAAGGGTTCCGGTTTCTCCGCA
>NW_006399756.1:36693590-36697315 GCF_000299155.1 Elephantulus edwardii | reverse complement strand
AAAAATAAAAAGTAAGAACAAGAAGAATTCTGTGTAATTGACTTGTTTGCTATTGTCTTTAGCCAAAAGAATTATTTGATAAGTAAAATTTGTGCTGTATCTGATGAGTGAAAATTATATCTGATGAGTGAAAGTTGTATTTGATAAGTAAAATTTCTGTTGTATCTAAAAAAAAAATAGAGAGAAATAAGGTAGAAAATTCTAGCATTTGATACCAACTTTCTTTCTGAGGTCCGCCCTTCTGAAGTCCATCATTTATTCTCATACCTCTGACCTCAGGGTGCTTCAGCAGAAGTAGGAGTCCATATCTCAGGGTGGTGCTTGTTGTCTCAGTCCCAGCTCCAGACAGGTCAGTTACAGTGGTTACCATGTTTTCAGTTGTAAATTCAGTCTGTTTATTGTGCTTTTCCTAGGAATATTAGGTGATAGTTTGACATAGTAATTTTCCAGTTTATTTATTTGCAATCAATTCAAAAGAACGCGCTGTTACAAAGTTAAACAAACTTAGAAATTCATTCTTTTCTTTCTTAAAAATTTTTTTTGGTATGGAAGACACTGCAGATAAGATGACCTCTATACAATTTCCCACCTACTTTCCTTTCCCTGTGTTTCAGAATTGATGAGAGACTCATTAACAATCTATGAGATGCAGATGATACATCCTTTCTTGCAGAAAAGAACTTAGTCAAGAAGCACTTAATGATGAAGCTCAAAAACTATAGCCTTCCATGAAAATTATATCTGAACATCAATAAAAAATCCTCATATGTGTATCAGTGAAAAACATTATGATAAATAGGAGATTGAAATTGTCAAGGATATAATTTTACTTTGATTCACAATTAACATCCATGGAAACAATAGTTTAAAAATCAAGTGATATGTTGAAATGACAAATAGTATTTCAAAGACCTTTTTAAAGTGTTAAAGAGAAAGAATGTCACTTTGAAGGCTAATGTGTACCTTTCTCAAGCCATGGTAATTTTCAGTCTTCTCATATTATTATGAAAGTTGAACAATGAATAAAGAAGACCAAAGAAGAATTGATGTCTTTAAGTTAGAGTTAGTGAGTACTGAATCTATTATGGATTACCAAAAGGACAAATAAATCTTTCTTTGGAATAAGACTGATAGGCAACATCATGATGGATGGAGAAGAGATTGAAACTGTCAAAACTTCATCTTGTGTGGACCCACAATTAACAGCCTTGGTACCAGCCGTCAGGAAATAAGGAGACATATTGCACTGGGAAAATCTGCAGTTATATAAGAGTAATGATGTCCGTGTGAGGACTAAGGTCTGTCTAATTCAGGTCATAGTCTTTGTGATGACTTATTACACATCTGAGAGCTGGACAGTGAATAAAGATGACGGACAAAGCATTGACACCTTTGAGCTCAGTGTTGGAGAAGAGCTCTGAACATGCAATGGATGGCCAAGAGAAGAAACACGTTGGGTGCAGCCAGAATGCTCTTTGGAGGCAAGAATGATGAAGCTTCACCTCACATACTTCAGGCATATTTATAGGAGGGGCTACTTTTTGGAGAGGGACATGATACTGTAAAGGGTGGAGGGCCGGTGAAAGAGAAGAAGACCCTCAACCAGGTGGATTGACACGGTGACTTTTGCAGTGGGCTCTTAAGTGTTGGGAACTGAGAGGATGGCACAGGCTAGAACAGGGTTCAGACCTTTTGTTCGTACAAACAGAAACAACAAGTAGTCTGTTCCTTGGAAACAAGATGATGAGGTTTTGTTTCACATACTTTCAGTGTCTTATCGGGAAGAGGCATCTCTTGAGAAAGATACCATGCTTGTTAAAGTAGAAGATTGGTGAAGAAGAGGAAGGTTCTCAACATGATGGGTTGACTGGGTGGCTACCCACAGTCCCATTGAAACTGAGTATAAACGAACAATCTAGTTGGTCTTGACTTCTATTCTTGTCACACAGAGATCATTTTAAACAATCCTCAAAATAATTTCCCTTGTAATTTTTATTCTTGTGTTGAACACCACATCTACTTGATCAAATGTAAAACTTTCCAAGCCAATATCCATACTTAAGGTTATCTGACAGGCAAAAAATTCCAGCTCTGTTAATATTCTAATTAATTTCTCTGGTTATAGTCAACTGAGGTTTTTCCCTTCCACCTACCTTATCTTTTTTGCCACCACAAAACTCTGTATATACCATTCAACATATCTGAAATTACTTCTCCTTCCCTTACTGCAATATTTCTTTTCATTCTCTCATTCACTATGAGCAATGATGATTCCCATCTTATTTGCTAAAATGGCATTTAATATTTCTGACATCTTTTAATTGCTTCTATTTCATCTTTGGTGGGCACTTTTCTTCTCTTTAGGCAGATTTTAAGTACCCAAAGATCATAACAATCAACACTCGAAATAACTGTAGTCAAAATCAAAAGATGTTCTGCAGAGTGAAACAATCTTTTGAAAGTGCTGAAGTACAAGGATGTTAGTTTAAACATTAAGGTGTTCCTGATTCAAGCCATGGTATTTTCCATTCCTTCATAAACATGTGTAACATAGACAGTAATAAGGAAGATCAAAGACATGATGTCTTGCAATTGTGGTACTGGGGAAGAATATAAAATACCACATGGTTATTTGCCACAAAAACAAATAAAACTGTCTTGGAGGAAGTGTATCCAGAGTGCTCTTTGGCAGGAAGAATGATGAGACTTCATCTCATATACTTTGACCATGTTTTGAAGTGGAGGCAATTCTCAGAAAAAGATGTCATATGTGGAAAGAAGGAGCGTGAGAATAAGAAAGACCCTCAACAAGATGACCCGACATAGTGACATCAACAGTGGACTTGTCAAAGTGGAGATTGTGAGGGTGATGAAATATAAGGCTTTGGCCTGATGTTCAGGTCATTTATGAGTTCACTCAATGGTACTAAAAGTACCAAAAAAGAAAAGGATCTACTTATTTTAATATCTTAACCATTCAACATAATGTAATTTTAAAATCACCTCAGAAGGAATATTGTTGATCCATGCACATAGTGTCATTGTTATGTGTCATCAAGTCCCTTGTAACTCAGCAACACTCTGTACAACAGCCCTGAAACCTGCTCTCTTCTGTGCCATAATTATTGTCTCTGCCACATCTACCCTTATCTCCCCAGCCACTAAATGAATCCATCTCATCAAGGGTCTTCCTGTCCTGCACTGTCACTCTACACTCCCAAGCATGATGACCCTCTCCAAGGTCTGGTCTTCCTTGCAATATGCCCAAAGCATGTCAGAGCTTCAAAATCCTTGCCTCCAAGGAGCAGCCTGATTTCGCCCTCTCTAGGCTGAACTTTTTTGTTCTCTTCACAGCCCACAGTGTATTCAGTACTCTTTTGCAGCACCACACTTCAAAGGCATCAATTCTTCTGTCATCCTTAGTCATTGTCCAGCTCTTTGATGCATAGCAAGTAATTGCAAAGACCATGTACTGGATCAGGCACATCTTAGTCTCTAGACCGAAATAATTTCTCCTCAGTACTCTAGCGAGGTCCCTGACAGCACATTTTCCCAATGCACTTCATCTTTGGGTCACCTTTCTTTGGGATAGGAACAAATATCGATCTCTTCCAGTCCGTTGGCCAAGTGGTCATTCTCCAGATTTCTTGGCACAACTTGGTGAGCACGTCCAGGGCAGCATCTGTTAACTGAAATATGTCAATTGGTATACCATCTATTCCTGG
>NW_006399756.1:36687881-36690882 GCF_000299155.1 Elephantulus edwardii | reverse complement strand
CACATGCAAGCAAAGATCCTGCTGAAAATGATTAAAAAATGACTGGAACAATATATCAGCAGGGAGCTGCCAGATGTGCAGGCTGGATTTAGTAGAGACAGTGGTGCTAGGTGTATTATAGCCAATGTTAGATGGATCGTAGCTGAAGGCAGAGAGTACCAGAGGATTGTCTGTTTCTGTTTCATTGACTGTGCAAAGGCATTTGACTTTGTGGGTCACAACAAACTGTGGCTAACTCTGAGAAAACTGAGAATCCCAGAACACTTGATTGCAGTTATGTGAAATCTATACTTGGACCTGGAGGCAGTTATGAGAACAGAGCTAGAAAACTCTGTGTGCTTAAAAATCAGGAAAGGTGTTTACAAGGGATTCCCTCCTATCTTCACACTTTCCCAGTCTATATCAGAAAAGGCCATCTGGGAGGTTGGGTTTATGAGGAGTTATGTAGTATCAGGCTTGGAGGAAGACTCACCAACAACTAGCGCTATGCAGATAACACACAACTTGCTTGCTGAAACTGAGGAGGGACTAAGGCATTTGCTGCAGAAGGTCAAGGACTGCAGCCTTCAATATGGATTGAAACTCAACATCAAGAAAACAAAGATTCTCACCATGCACGTGACAAGCATCTACAATACTTGGCAAACATCACTTGTCTAATCATTTACAGTCATATCAGGTATCAAAAGAAATATTGCATTGGAACATCTGCAATCAAGTACTCCAAATTTTCACTGAGCATAAGTGTCCAAAATTGAAAAGAAAGAGAAGGGGAAATAGGGACAGAAGAAGAGGGGAATGTCGTCACTACAATAGCAGAGGTTAGTGGGTGGAGGGAAGAAATAGAAAAGGGGACCATGAGGGCTTGAAGAGAAGGGGAGATAATAAGTATAGATTAAGAATAATTAATGATATAAGATACAATATATATGAATGATTATATGCATATCAATAAATACCACCTAGAAAAAATAATGCCAGTTTAAAGAGTAAGGAATGTCTGTCTAAGTCATGGTCTTTTCAATTACTTAATGTGCATCTGAAAGTTGGACAATAAATAAATGTGACACTAAAAGAATGTGAGCCTTCGGGTTATGGTGTTGGGGATGAGTGTTGACTCCCATAAATTGCCAAGACAACAAATAAGTCCATCTTGGAAGAAGTGCAAACAGGTTGGTTCTTAGAAGCAAGAATGGAAAAACTCTTCTCACATACTTAATGCATGTTGTTAAGAGAGGACATTCTTTGGAAAAATACATCAAGTTGGGAAAGTGGAGGGTCAGAGAAAGAGAAGACCTCCCACAAGGTGAACTGACACAGTGACTGTAGCACTGGGCTCTGGGATATGAGAGATGGTGGGAATGGGACAGGACAGGGCAAGGTTCATAAAGTTGCTTCCAAGTAGTTGTCAGCTTGACAGCATCAGACAACAACAGCAGTAGAGTATGGACCCATTTAATGAACTAAAATTACACAAGTAAACAAACAACTTCTATGTCCCTAACGTTTTACCTGTTCCATTTTTATCAGGAAGCAATCAGTGAAGTCTTGAGGATTGTTAATGTCAAGAGTGTCTTGGTGTTCTTTAACTTTCTCCCAAAAAAAAGGCTTCCACATACTTGACATTCTCAAGTACTTTTTTATGACTCCCAGGAAAATAATCAAGGATTACAGGAAAAGCATTGCAGACCTAAGAGAGAGAGAAGAATTTGACTAAATAAGTATTTCACATGTGCCATATGCCAAGCCCTAGATAGAAACGTTTATAATTCCTAATTTGAAGGGAATATTTTTCTTGTAAATATAATTGTATAGGTTTAGAAAAAGACAAAAGGGATAAAACAATGATTATTAAAATAATTATTTTCTGTTTTTCTACATGATTTTTAAAGAAGAAAAGTGTATTTATACCAATCTTCTAATTTTACACGGATTGTGAAATAGAGCAAGGGATAAATCAGCACAGTTCATATTTTAATGATGAAAATAGAGGTTAACTGGATATGGAGAACAAACCTAGTTAGACTGTTCTTCCCCATCAGCAATAGTATTATGGACTGAGATAGAGTTGAAATTAGCATATCATTAATAAAATATCTAAACGAAAGAGCAAGTTAGTCAATATTTTCAGATAATGCAATTATCATTTAGACAGAGCACATCCAGAATGTAACAGAGTAGTGCAAGGGAAAACTATGTTTTGTGTTTAGTATAATTTTTTCATCCCTAATAAATAAACATTATATATGGAATCACAGCTGAAGCATCGAAGAGTCCTGTGTTAATAAGCACTTCCTGGTAGTGTCTGTGCTTTCAACCTCCTAACTCCTTAATATCATATCATAGACTATTTTGACAAGGAATCTGATAAAGAGATCAATAGGTATTGATTGGAAACAGCTTTTTATATGTGCAATGAAAGCCTTTCATCAAGGGTTTTCGACCTCCTTTGAGTCCTCTGTCTATGCTTCTTTGACAGTCATCAAAGTACTTGGGTTAGGGGTAAAGTGGGAAAGAAGACAGGACAGGGAGCTAGCTCATTGGCTTGGAAACATCTATACCCTAGGTGTAGTTTTCTAGTATATAAAAGAAACAGTAGCAGGATCTTTTGGTGATGTTCACTTCATGAACTTGTCTTAGTTATCTAGCACTGTTATAACAAAAATACTATGAGTGTGTGGCTGTAAGAGAAATCGCTTTTCTCACAAGCTAGGAGGCCATAAGTCCTGTTTCAGGAACCCAGATCTAGGGAAATGCTTTCTTTCTACATGAGCTCTGTAGGAAGACCTTTGTCTGCGTGGGTTTCTGTTCCTGACAATATCTTTGTAGTTTGGCATCTCTCTTTTCGCCTCTGTTTGATCATTTGCTTGTTGTTTAATTGCTCTTACATCTTAAGAGAAATTTACTCAAGATAAATTTACTTTAAATGGCCTCTATAAAAGGTTGTAGAATTTATGTTATTTTGTGGTGACACAATTAAATCTTTAACCCTAAACAAGAT
>NW_006399756.1:36685220-36687221 GCF_000299155.1 Elephantulus edwardii | reverse complement strand
TTCAGCTCCTTCAGCTTAAGAAATGCTGAGCGAGTTCGGCCCCTTTTATTTTCTGACTCCAGCTCTTTGCACATTTCATTATAGTATCTGGCTTTGTCATATTGGGCTGCCTTTGAAATTTTCTATTTAGCTTTTTGATTTCTTGGTTTCTTAGTTCTATGTTATAGTCTCTTAAAAACAGCTTGCATCCCTGATCCTGGAACCATAGTATCTTATAAGGGGGAAAACCAAATTCAGATTTGTGGAAAAATTGCACACTGGCCCCAGGATCCTCACTCACTCCTCTTCTCTGACCCCCGGGAATGTAGGAATCTCTCTAGTTGTGTTCTCCTCTGCCTCTCTCACGATGAGTGAGCACACATTCATAAAGGCGTGCGATCGAGCTCATTTGTCTTTCACTTCTCCTGGCTTAGGTAACAATGATTCCCATTGCTTTTTCTAGTTCTCTGTCAAACCATTACTCTGGTTGCAAGATGATACGCAACTTGTTGTGTCTATTAATACATTTCTTGACCAACTGCTATATCCTGTGGGGTGTAAAGTATGTTCCTCAGTCTGAGAAAATATAATTTTGTGTCCAAAATTGGGACAGTACCTTTTTCTCCAAACCTTTAATGTGCTTTTGGCACATGCATTTGTTGCAAGATATCCAAAAGCTAGTCCAGAGAAGCTGTTCCTGGGAGGCCCCATTTGTAGTGAATAGTGCTATGAGTAACATTTGCCCAATGTAATTGATTTGCCAAACAAGTGCAGGGTCTTCCCCAGGGGACACACATAGTCCAAGATCATTTGCATCTGCTTTCTGGCTGACAGATAGTCTTTACTGGGATTTTATGTCTCAAAGGATACAAAAGGCCCATGTTTAGTTTCAGCCATCTCTCCTTGATACCACATCCCCATGTCCACTTATTTCATTAACCCAGTTGGCCACCTCAATGGAGTGAACCAACATGCCCATCTGTTAATTTCAATTGCAAAGATCCAAGTATGCCACAGCAGGGCCTCACCAAGTTCATGAGGAGACATGATCCAGGAAGAAGCCATTTGACATTAGCAATGACGTACCTGGTGCAATGGTCTCTTCTAAATCCAGCTTCTATTTCTGGAAGTTCTCTCTCTGTATGTGTACTGTTCTAGCCAGTGTTGGATGATCTCCAACAACATTTTCCTGCATGTAATATCACCACTGGGCTGATTGGCAGCATTATGATAGTGAAGAGATGGAAATTGTTAACAATCAACACAATCAACACTCTTGGTACCAGGATCCAGGAGAGCAAGAGATGAATTGTATTGGGAAAGTCCACTTTCAGTGACCGCTCCAGAGTACTGAAGGGAAACGGCATTCGTTTGGAGACTAAGGTACACTTGATCCAGGCCATAGTCTTTGCAATTGCTTGCTATTTTTCAGAGAGCTAGGCAATGACTACAGATGAAGAAGAATTGATGCTTTTGAGCTGTGGTGCTGGAGTAAAGTATTGAATATACCATGGACTGCTAGGAGAACAAACAGGTTCATACTAGAGAGGGTGAGACTAGGGTGCTCCTTGGAGGCAAGGATTCTGAGGCTTCATCTGACATACTTTGGGCATTTTGCTAGGAGGGACCAGTCCTTGGAGAGGGAAGTTATGCTTCGGATGGTGAAAGGACAGCACAGGAGAGGAAGACCCCAGGTTAGATTGACTAATACAATAACTGGGTTCATGGGGATAGGTGAATTGCAGTCACTGAGACTGGCTTGGGACACTGCAGACTTCAGAGCTGTTGTACATAGCGTTGCTATGAGCTTCAGGTGACTCAACAGCACATAACAACAACATATATGTAAATATGCACTTAGATATACCTGTATATCCTCTCTCTATGGTGAAAGTTAACATCTTTGGTACAAAGAGTCAGGATATCAGGAGGATTTGTACCAGACAAGTCCATTGTTAAGGATCTCTCCAAATTACTGAGGAGTAATGATATCAGTTAGAAGATTAATGTGCGCTTGATTTT
>NW_006399756.1:36681520-36682684 GCF_000299155.1 Elephantulus edwardii | reverse complement strand
ACTGGGGTGATATCAATGTCCTTAGGGTCAACCAGAGGTTTCAAGGTAAATTTTTGTAAAATGTTGGTCAGAAATAAAAACAGCTCCATGCGGGCCAGTCCCTCTCCCAAACAACTACGTTTGCCTAAAAATAACAAACACAGAGGTTAGATACACCTTTAGTGCTATACTTTTAACTGACACACAGAGAATATACATTATTTGTGTGAGTAGTTATTGAATACATAGACAGTTGGAACACAGATTGACTGGATAAGCAGATAGGAGAATTGATATGTTTGTGATCATCCTAAAGCCTTATTTTAATGAGTACTCTTCTTTAACAAACTTTTTTCAAAAGTATATTCACTATAATTGACAATGAGGAAAATCTTCAAAGATATTAAATGTCATAACATATTTTATAATGAGTTCAAATGTAGTAAAAAATTATGGAATTGGGGAAGGATTGGCATTGTTTCAATCTGTTTATATATGATTGACTTCAATTGAGCAAACTCCAAGGCAGCTCCCAACAACCATCCTTATGTCAAAGACATAAATCTCCTGACTTTAGACTTGCTATTTTGGCCTTTTAATTTTCCATCAATATATTCTTAGACACACTCATATTACTTTTATAAGAAGATTTAAGACAGAAGATCCTTCTTCAATGTCCAGAGTTCAGGTGCACAGCAAATGATTGAAAAGACCATGACCTAAATATGGCACATCTTAATCTCCAAACTGATCTCACTACTCCTCAGTAATTTGGAGAGGTCCCTGACAGTGGACTTGTCTGATGCAATATATCTTCTGATCTCCAGACTGCTTGTACCAAGGATGTTGATTTATAGAATAGAGAATATACTTACAATCTTGACTTCTACAATGCCAGACCCAATGAAACACAAAAGACCACACACAGAATCAGTGAAATGACAGCTTAGCACACACTGCAAGTGAGAAGACTCAAGAACACTTAGTGGTTATTGTTGCTGCTGTTTAGTGACATCAAGTCAACTCTGATTCTTTGTGATCCCATGAACAACAGATCTGAACCATGTCCTATCTTGCACCATCTTCACAGTCATTCTCCAACCATTGTGGTAATTACTACATCAATCTACTGCATTGAGGACCTTCCTCTTTGCTCATGGTCTACCTCTGCCAGCAGGTCTCTCT
>NW_006399756.1:36678740-36680332 GCF_000299155.1 Elephantulus edwardii | reverse complement strand
TCAGGTCCTTTTCAATTTCAGCAAATAAGGTTGCGTCATCTGCAAAATGCAAATTGTTGATGAGTCTTCCTTCACTTCTGATGCCACATTTCTCCATATAAAGTTCAGCCTCCTGAATGTTCTCTTCTTCTCACAGATTGATAAATTATGGAGATAAGCCACATCCCTGGTGCACTCCTTTTCTGATTTTAAACATGCAGTATTTTCTTGCTCTGTTTTGATGGTTGTTTCCTGGTCTAACTATACATTTGCCTGAGCACAATTAGGTCATCTAGGATTCTCATTCTTCTCAAGGTTAGCCACAATTTGTTGTGATCCATGCGATCAAATCCCTTTGCATAGACAATGAAACACAAAGACACATTCCTTTGGTACACTCTGCTTTCAGCTAAGATCCATATAACATTGGATAAAGTCACTAGTGCTATTACCTCTTCTAAACATAGCTTTTATTTCTGTAGTTCTCTGTTGATGTACTGTTCCAGTCACTTTTGGATAACCTTTCGGAGGATTTTGCTTCCATGTGATATTAATGATATCGTTCAATAATTTCCTCATTCTTTAGATCACTTTTTTTTTTTGAATGGGTATACATATGGATCTCTTTTTGTCAGTTGGCCAGGTGGCTGTCCTCCAGATTGCCTGGCAGAGACTGGTGAGCACTTCCAGGTCTGCATCTATTGAAATATGTCAACTGCTATTCCATCAATTCCTGGGCACTTGTTTTTTGTTTATTCCTTCAGAGCATCTTGAACTTCCTCTTCATCGCCATTGCCTCTTGGTGTTATGTTGTTTCATGAAACCCTTTTGTGACAGTCAATTATTTGTGGTACAGTGTCTCTGTGTACCCTTCACAACTTCTTTTTATGCTTCCTGGATTATTCAACTTTCTCCCCAGAGCCTCCTTAGGTATGGCAACTCATGGCTTGAATTTGGTCTTTAGTTCCTTCAGCTTAACAAATGCTGAGTGAGTTCGACCATTTTAATTTTCTAACGCTAGCTCTTTGCTTATTTCATTAATTATTTTGCTTTGTCTTCCTGAGCTGCTTTTTGAGATCTTCTGATATACTCTTAAAATTCCTGATTTCTTGTGAATATGCACTGGAGTGTCAGTTATGTGTGAAATCTGACTCAAGGGTTCAGCTCTCAGATGCATAGAAAGGGATTGGAAAGACTGTGGGCTGAATTAGACACACTTTAATTCTCAAAGTGACATCATTGCTCCTCAATAGTATGGAGAGGTCCCTAACTACAGATTTTCCCAGAGCAATGAGTCATTTTATTTCCTGTATTCTGGTTCCAAAGGGGTTAATTGTGGATTCAAGTAAGATAAAATTATTGACAATTTCAATCTTTCCTCCATCCATCATGATTCTGTCTACTGGTCCCATGGTAAGAATCTTTGTTTTCTTCACATTGAGATGGAATTCACATAAAGGTTGCATTCCTTGATCTCCAGAAACAAGTGTGTCAAGTCCTCCTCAGTTTCAGCAAGCAAGGTTGTGTCATCTGCGTAACACAAGTTATTACTGAGTCTCCCTCTTACTGATGCCACATTCCTCTTCATAGAGTCCTGCTTCTCGAATAATTTA
>NW_006399756.1:36664277-36676974 GCF_000299155.1 Elephantulus edwardii | reverse complement strand
AAAATTATTAATTTGTTAATGATGAATTTATTGATTTAATGTTAAGTATTTTTATGACATTATTTTTATAACTTAAGTATTTGTTGATTTAGTGTTAATATGTATGATATAAATGAATACTAAATATTCTAGATCTTGGAAGGATGTAATGCTCCCTTATACTAAAAGAGGAACATTGACCCTGGAGACATGCTTGTTGAGATCAGGAGAATCAAGGGATGGGTCCTGGGGGAATATTAAGCCCCATTCCATACTCTGAGGGGATTTATATTTTAAAGGATTTATAGGCCCTTCTTTGATTGAATAGATTTACATTTGGAAGAAAGGCAAGCAGGAAGAAGAAAGAGACAGGTGGAACTTCTGGAAGTGTTCTGTTTGTGTAGTGTTCTAGACATTTTAGAATGATTTATAGCAGTAATTTGCTTGCATATGATATTTGTTAGGTCAAGGGGATAAGGAATCATAAGGATGCAACAGCCTCACCCACCTGACTGAATCAGAAACCACAATGGAATGTCCCACCCTACCATTCCCTCTCCCTGAAAGACTGCTCAAATACACTCTAAGTATGATTTCCTTGGCCTTCCTTTCCAGACCAAGGAACCTGGCCTGGGAACTCCCTTAATAAAACTGCCTTTAAGCTTTCTATCTTGCTCTCTGGTCCCCTTCTTGAGTCCACAGCATTATGTCTGGTACAAAGTCTTAACAATATTATTAATGCTATTTTTTATCATTTCCATTAAATTGAATCACATTTCTTGGGAATGTCTTCTAGTCAGTCAGCCAGGCACTGTCTTCCAATTTTTTCTGGAATAGATTTGTGAGCACATCTATAACTTCATCTGTAAGTGGAAATATGTGAATTGGTATCATATCCATTCCTGAGGCTTTCTTTTTTGACCATGTCTTCAGTGCACCTTGAACTTCTTTCTAATTCTTGAAACTTGAGGCTTGAATTTGTTTATCAGTTCTTTCAGCTCAAGAAACGCTGATTGAACTCTTCCCTTTTTATTCCTCTATTCTGTTTGTGCATGTTGTTGTTGTTATGTGTTGTTGAGTCGCTTGCAATTCATAGTGCTCTATGTACAATAGTCCTGAAGTCTGCTCTATCCTGTGTCAGCTTTACTGTGTCTGATATACTTACCCTCATTACCGCAGTCACTGAATCAATCCATCTTATCTATGGCCCTCCTTTCCTTTTCTGTCCCTCCACCCTCTCCCAGCACAATGTCCCTCTCCAAGGACTGATCCCTCCTTGTAACATGACCAAAGTATGCCAGAGGAAGCCTCATAATCCTTGCCTTCAAGGAGCTGCCTGATTTCACTGTCTCTAGGACAAACCTATTTGCTCCCCTGGCAGTCCATGATATTTAACATTTTTCTCCAGCACCACAGCTCAAAGGAATCAATTATCTTTCTATTATCCCTAGTCATTGTCCAGCTCTGTGACTCATAATAAGCAATTGTGAAGACTAAGGCCTGGATGAGGGGCACATTGGTCTGTAGAATGATGCTATTGGTCTTCTGCACGCTGGAGTGGTCTCTAACAGCCAATTTTCTCAATGCAATTTATCTCTTGATTTCCTGAATTCTAGTACCAAGAGTGTTGATTGTGGAACCAAGCAAACTGAAGCTATTAACAATCTCAATCTCTTCATCATCTATCATAATGTTTCCAATGTTTCTGCATATTGTATTATAGTGTTTGCTCCATCTTCATGAACTGGCTTTTAAATGTTCTGTTCAGCTCCTCTTTTATTTCAACATCTTTCTCTTCCTTTTGTTTTTGCTTCTTGAGGTTATAGTCAAATTTTCAGAGTCTGTTCCAACAGCAATTTGGTGTTTAATTTTCCTCTTTTTGTAGTCATAGGAACGGGCAAAATAGAAATTGACCATCTAAAATGTGGAGATTAATGCATGACGTATGGATTTTTCTGACTTACACACTTTCACAATTATAGTTATTGCATATTATAAGGAGTAAATTGATTCTTCAATTGTTAAGGTTAATGGGTAGCTAAGTCAGGGGTTGGGTGGTCTGTAATGTTAAGGGTTTATTGTTCAAAATTGTGTTAGACTATCCACGAGGCGATTGGCTAGTCTCGCCATTTAATAGAGCTGATCCAGAAACAGGATTTAAGAATCTCACCACTAGCAAAAAAGAAGCAAAAGAAAGTAATATGCCCTTTGGGGCTAGAGATTCTTGTGCCAGCTAGACCCACAACTACAGAAACAGCTGTGGCCACAGTACATAAACAGAGACCTGCCATGAGGTAGAGCTGACCTTAGAACTACAACCCCATGGAACCTGATCTAAGAGCCCAAGTTTATCGGAGGATTGGGGTGGGGGTGGGGAGCCATAATGGCAAGACTGAGAGCCTGAAGCCACAAGGCTGAGGTGCCTGTGAATGCATTGGAAGTTGTCTTGACTGAGTCACTCTATCTGCTACCAATCTGAAATAAAATCTTTGACTGCCCTACTATGATTCTGTGTGTTCTGTGAGCTATTGTTATGGATTTCAGACTCAGTAAAGCAGTAATATTGGTATTAGAAAGAAGAAAGAGGTGTGGTAATATGAGGAACATGTCTGACTTCACAGAAATTAGTTTTGTATTGTGGGTGCTGTTGACAGGGACAGTTCCTCATTATGGAGTTCGTAGATGTTAGATATGGCCATCTCCCTGCAGTCCTTGCTGTTCTACACATCCTCAAAAGCCCATTTCTCTGACCCTAAAATGAAAGTATATGATTGATGGGATATTGTGAAGCATTTGTAGTGATGCTTGTGATCATGTAGAAAGAAAAATTGTACTAATACAGAGTAGGCAAGTCTCAAATGCTCTCAATTATATATTCTGTTCCTTGGTAGGAATTAGAGATATTTTACAGGTAAATGTAATTTTCTCTTACCTGCTGAGAAAGGCATGAAATAATCACTCTTCCTGAAGTTGCCACTTTTGTCCAGAAAGTGGCCAGGGTCAAATGTCTTTGCATTGGGGAATTCTTTTTCGCTGTGAAGCACAGAAGTCAGTGAAGTTAATATGGTCGTACCCTGCAATAAACAGACACAAATAAAGTGAGTGACCGTGGGGCTTGTTCTTTGTTTTAATTTTTCAAGAAATTGTTGAAAGTGATAGTTTTTGTTTGTAGTACTTTTTCTTCTTTTTACTAAGATTGCATTATTGAATGAATGTGAGGTGAAGATACTTTTAACAAAATGTTCTAAGTGCTAGGGAAAAGAAACAAAAATTAACTTCAATCTTTAAAAAATTACTATATTGTGTTCTCCTTCAGCACCTAGTTAGCCTTGTGCTGAGCTTAGCAGTCACCCCAAAGTAAAGAAAATAGCAAATTTGGAAGGTTTAACATTGCTAGATATCAAGACCTGTTCTAAATCTTTAGAGTTCCAAATTGGAAAGAACAGAAAATTAATCAAGCTGCATTCACAATTTAAAGTTCTTTTGATTTCTCTAAGCCTGTGTTAGCAGAAGACGGGCACAATATCATGTATATACTGAGCTCTAGTTTAGAAAAAAAATACCTTGGGAATGAGGTAATTTCGGAATTTAACATCACGAATCACTGAATGAATCCCGCTGGTAGGGAAGAGGTCAATGTATCTCTGGATCTCATGCACCACAGCATCTGTGTAAGGCATATTGGCCCTATCTTGCATGCAGGGCTCTCGGTGGCTGCCAATCACTTGGTGAATCTCTTTCTGGACTTTATCTAGCAAGTCATAAATAAAAACTGATGAAAATGTGAAATTTTTTAATTTTTTCATGTCATTTAACAAGATTACATGAAGCAGGGAAAGATAGGAATCCTTTCCCATGTGATTTATAGCCTTGGAAATCAGTATTGACTCAAAAGTAATGCATTTTAATTTTTGAATTATTGAGAAACTAGAGATAATATATCACTTTCCTAGTATTCTTGATATCCTCCCTTATTCTATTTTCATAAATCTTGTCTATTTTGAATTGCTTATTTCGTAGGCCTAGTGCCATAAAATTGGAAACAGGAGTGGCATCTACTTTTTAAACAACATGCGTCTGGAAACAATATAAACTTTTGAACCAACGATAGTTATAGAAAGGCTTCAGGATTTGTTCATAGGCTTCAGTTTTGTTCATAGAATTGCTATGAGTCATGCTTGACTTGACTTCAACAACAACAATTGTGTCATGCAAAAGGTCATTACAGTCTATGTGTTTCCTACTGCCAAAGGGGCCCTTTAGAGTAGTGAGAGAAGATCTTCACCCTGAAACCTACAGCGTCCCTTTTCAGCAGGAAGTAACTAAGGGAATACACCATCCCCTTTCCTTATGAATCAGGGTGAAGTCCCTCTCAGGGAGGAGTGATAGGGAATGGCAAAGGACACACTGACAAAGGAGATTAATCAGAACTGGCTTTGACAAACACTGTGGCAATTGGAAAATTAAAACAGACATTCAAGGGGGGAAAAAAGAAGAATGAACTCGGGAGGAGAGTAGAGAAAACAGTGCAAAAATGAGTGAATGAAAACCAAAATCTCTGTAAATGTTTATTAAAACTAATTAAAAAGAAAAAGGTCATTACAAAGGCAGAGAAAGAAGAAAAGACCAAAATGGATGTCAAAAGAGACTCTGAATATTACACAAGAGTGCCAAGAAGCCAAAGCAAAGGGAAGAAATCAATAAGTTACAGAGCTGAATAAAAGATTTCAAAGGGCAGCTCAGGAAGACAAAGCAAAGTATTCTAATGTAATGTGCATGGCACTGGAGACTGAAACTCAAAAGGCCCGAATTTGCTTGGCATTTCTTAAGCAGAAGGAATTAAAGAGCAAATTCAAGTCAAGAGTTGCAGTAATTAAGGATGCTATATGGGCAGGATAATGAATGACCCAGGAAGCATTAAAAGACAACGGAAGGAGTATACAGAATCATTGTATCAAAAGTAATTGGCTGACACAGAAGAATTTCATGAAACAACATACAATCAAGAAACAATGGAGATGAAGGAAGAAGTTCAAGCTGCTCTGAAGGTCTTGGCTGAAAAATAAAGCCCCAGGAATTGCTGGACTACCAACTGACATAATTTAACCAAATGGATGCTGACCTTGATGTGCTTACCAGGTTGTGCCAAGAATTCTGGAGGACAAGCACCTGTCCCATTGTTTGGAAGAGATCCATATTTATTCCCTTTCCCAAAAAAGGTGATCTGACAGAGTGTGGAAATTATGGAACAAGGAGGAGGACCTGAAGTGTTTGCTGCAGAGGGTCAAGGATTGCAGCCTCCAATATGGACTGAGACTCAATGTCAAGAAGACAAATATTCTCACCACTGGAGCAATTGACCGCATCAGGATAGATGGTGAAGAGATTGAGATTGTGCCCAGCTTTAGTTTGCTTGACTCCACAGTCAACACTCTTGGCACCAGTAGCCAGGAAATTAAAAGACGTACTGCCATAGGAAAGTCTGTTGTTAGGAACCTCTCCAAAGAACTGAAGATCAATGATGTCTCTCTGGAAAGTAAGGTGCATCTAATACAGGCTATAGTCTTTGCTATCACTTGTTATGCATCAAGAGTTGGACAATCACTAAGGATGATAGAAGGAGAATTGATGCCTTTGAGCTGTGATGCTAGAGAAGAGTATTGAGAGTACCATGGACTGCTAGAAAACAAACAGATTCATCCTGGAAAGGGTTAAACCAGGCTGTTCCTTGGAGGCTAGGATTCTGAGGCTCTGTACAACATACTTTGGACATGTTGTAAGGAGAGAAGGGTCCTTGGAGAGGAACATCATGCTTGGTAGGGTAGAGGGAACAGGTAGGGCACAGGAAGGGAAGTCCCTCTATGAGGTGGATTGATTCAGTGACTGGGGTAATCGGGATGGGAGTGTCAGACACAGTGTGATTGGCACAGGACAAAGTAGAGTTTAGGGCTGTTGTAGATAGGGTTGCTAGGAGTCGCAAGTGACTTGACGGCACATAAGAACAACAACGACAACAACATCACTAATATCACACACAGGCAAAATCCCACGGAAGATTGTCCAAGAACACCTGGAACAGCACATTGAAAGAGAACTACTATAAACACAAGTTGGTTTTAGGAGAGGTTGTGGTACTAGAGACCTTATCTCCAATGTCTGACATGTCTTCGCAGAAATCAAAGCATACCAGAGGATTGTCTGTGTTTCCTTTACTATGCAAAGGCGTTTGACTGTGTAAATCACAAGAAATTGTGATTAACCTTGGGGAGAACGGGACTCCCAGAACACTTCTTTGTGCTTATGTGAAACCTATACTCTGACCAGGAAGCAGTCCTTAGAACAGAGTAATAAATGTAATGAAACACTGCATGGTTCAAAATCAGGAAACTGGAGTGTCAAGGATGCATCTAGTCTCCATACCTTTTCAGTCTATATGCAGAACAGATAATTTGGGAAGCAGGACGTTATGAGCAAGGAATGTGGTATCAGGATTGGAGGAAAACTCATCAACAACATATGTATGCAGATGACAAACTTTGTTGAAACTGAGAAGGACCTGATGTGCTTGCTGTAGAAGATCAAGGACTGTAGTCTTGAATAAGGATTGAAGATCAACATCATGCTAGACAAAGATTCACATCACTGGACCAATTGGCAGAATGATAATAGATGGAGAAGAGATTGAGGTTGTTAAAAATTATAGTTTGCTCGGCTTCACAATCAACACTCTTGGCACCACTAGTCAGAACATCGAAAGACAAATTGCACTGGGAAAATCTGCTGTCAGGGACCTCCAGAGTACTGAAAAGCAGTGATATCAGTCTAGAGACTAAGGTATGACTGATCCAGGTCATGGTCCTTAAATTACTTGCTATGGATCTATCATAAAGCAGGACAATATCTTAGGGACAGAAGAAGAATTGATGCCTTTGAGTTGTGGTGCTAAAGAAGAGCCTTGAACATATGATGGGCCATCAAGAAAACAAATACGTCTGACTTGGAGAGGGTGAAACCAAGTTTCTCCTTGGAGGCTAGGATTTTGAAGCTTAATCACCCACACTTTGGGTATGTAGCTAGGATTGGCTAGTCCTTGGAGGACAATGAATAATGAAACTGAAGAAGATTTGATCACTTTGAATTGTGTTGTTTGCTAAGAGTATTGAACATACCACATTCTGACAAAAGCACAAAATTATTTTGGAGAAAGTGCAACCTCGATGCCTTTTGGATTCAATGATGATGAAACTCCTCTCATATATTTTGGGCATATAATCAAGATGTGCCAGTCCCTGGAAAAGACATCAGACTGCTTGAAAAGGTGGAAAGTGAGTGAAAGAGAGGAAGACTCTAAACTTGGTGTTTGACTAGTGAACTACAACAGGGAGCTTGAGCAAGGTAGAGAGTGTGAGGATGGCACGGGGTAGGACGAGGTTTCAGTTTGCTTTGCATTAGGTCACAATGTACTGTAGTCAGTGAAACAGCATCTAACCACAACATAACCTCATCACCCTCACGAATCTTTATGATGTTGCTCTGCCCATGCTTTCTTTCCCATTTCACCCCCCTTCCTCTTCTGTGCAAAGTTGTCCTTTTTTAAATCTCTGTATCAAACTCAGACTCATCATACGAAGTACCTTAGTAATTTAAATAATGAGGTTTGTTTAAGAAATATAAGGTAGAAAATTCTAGCAATTCAATCCCAACTTTCTTTTTGAAGTTCACCCTTCTGAACTCTATCATTTGTATTCATACCTCTGACCTCAGGGTGCTTCAGCAGAAGTAGGAGTCCATATCTCAGGGTGGTGCTTGTTGTCTCTGTCCCAGCTCCAAACAGGTCAGTTACAGTGGTTACCATGTTTTCAGTAGTAAATTCAGTCTGGTTATTGTGCTTTTCCTAGAAATATTAGGCAATAGTTTTATATAGGAATTTTCCAGTTTAATTATTTGCAATCAATTCAAAAGAATGTACTATTTGAAAGGTAAACAAACTTAGAAATTAGTTCTTTTCTTTTTAACAAATTCTTTATGGTATAGTAGACATTGCAGATAATATGACTTCAACACCATTTCCTACCTACTTTCCTTTTCCTGTGTAAAAATTCCATTTCCCATCCTTTTGCACCTTTGAATAAAAAACTCATGGTTCAAATCCACCAGCTGTTCTATGAGAGAAAGAAGAGTAATGCACTCATGTGTGATTTACTACTTTTGAAAATCCATTGGATTGCCAGCTACGGCTTAGACCACAAAACCAACCTAATTTCCTTTTCTTGTGTAAAATTTCCTTTTGTCATCTTAGGTAGGTTAAGCCAGAGGATTTTTGCCAATGAGTTATAAATCATGCCCAATACCTAAAGGGAAAAGAAAGTATGCGTACTTTGAGTTCTTGACTACTGCTTCCATGTGCACTGATTGTGAGTCCAAATAAAGCGAAATCCTTGACAACTACAACTTTTTCTTCATTCATTATGATACCATCCATTGTTTCAAATATAGGATTTTTGCTTTTATTAATATTACGTTATAGTCTAAACTGAAAGGTTTTATCAGTGAGTGTTTCACAGTAAAGGTTTCAAATCTTCGTTTTCAGCAATCAAGATTATATAATGTGCATGTTCATACTTATTGCTATGCCTTGTAAACATATATGAGAATATGAACTATATGAAGAGCAATGTGGTTTCAGAATTGGAGAGAGATTCATTAACAATCTCTGAGACACAGATGATACATCCTTTCTTGCAGAAAAGGACTTAGTCAAGAAGCACTTAATGGTAAAGCTTAAATCTATAGCCTTCTGTCCAAATGATATCTGAATGTCAGTAAAAAAATTCCTCATATGTATATCAGCAAACAACATCATGATAAATAGGAGATTGAAATTGTCAAGGATATAATTTTACTTTGATTCACAATTAATGTCCATGGAAACAATAATTAAGAAATCAAGGGATATGTTGACATGGTAAATCTGATTTCAAAGACCTTTTTAAAGTGTTAAAGAGAAAGGATGTCACTTTGAAGGCTAATTTGTGCCAGTCTCAAGCTATGATATTTTTCAATCTTCTCAAATTATTGTGAAAGTTGGACAATGAATAAAGAAATTCAAAGAAACTTGATATCTTTAAGTTGCAGAGTACTGAATATCTCATGGATTACCAAAAGAACAAATAAATCATTCTTGGAATAAGACTTATAGGGAACATCATGATGGATAGAAAGGAGATTGAAACTGTCAAAAGCTTCATGTTTCTTTACCCACACATAACCACCTTGGTACCAGCTGTCAGGCAATAAGGAAATGCATTGCACTGGGAAAATCTGCAGATATTGAGGAGTAATGATGTCAGTGTGAGGACTAAGGAGTGTCTGATTCAGGCCATAGTCTTTCTGCTCACTTATTACACATCTGAGAACTGGACGGGTGACAAAAATAGAATTGACACCTTTGAGTTCAGGTGATGGAGAAGAGCTCTGAAAATCCCATGTTTGGCCATGAGAACAAACAGAGATGTCTTGGAGAGGCTGCACCTAGAGTGCTCATTGGAGGAAAGAATGATAAGGCTTCACCTCACATACTTCAGGCATGTTTTAGGAGGGGCTACTCCTTGGAGAGGAACATGACACTGTAAAGGCTGGAGGTTTGGTGAAGCAGAAGAAGACCCTCGACCAGGTGGATTGACATGGTAACTGCTGCAATGGACTCTTAAGTGTTGGGAACTGAGAGGATGGCACAGGCTAGAACACAGTTCAGATCTTTTGTTTATAAGGTTGTTATGAGTCATACTCAAATCAATGTCACCTAACAACAAACAGTAACAACAAGTAGTATTTCCTTGGAAGCAAGATGGTGAGATTTTGTCTCACATACTTTTAGCATATTATCAGAAAGAGTCATAACTTGAGAAAGATATCATACTTGGTCAAGTAAAAGCTTAGTGAAAAAGAGGAAGGTTCTCAACATGATGGACTGCCCGCTGTCCCATTGAAATGGAGTATAAATAAGCAAACAATCTATTTGGTCTTGACTTCTATTCTTGGCATACAGATCATTCTAAACACTTTTCATGATAATTTTCCTTGTAATTATTGGCATTTCTATTCCTGTGTTGAACACCATATCTACTTAATCAAATATAAAACTTTCCATGCCAATATCCATATTTAAGATTATCTGACAGACAAAATATTCCAACTCTGTAACTCTTCTATTAATTTTAGGTCACAGCCAAATGAGGTTTTTCCCTTCAATTTACTTTCTTTGCCACAACAAAATTCTGTACATACAATTCAACATATCTGAAATGCCTTTTCCTTCCCTTACTGCAATATTTCTATTCATTCTCTCATTCACTATGAGCAATGATGATTCTCATCTTATTTGATAAAATGATAGCTAATGTTTTCTAACTTCTTTTCATGGTTTCTATGTCATCGTTGGTGGGCACTTTACTTAGATTTAGGCTGATTGTAAGTAGCCAAAGATCATGACAATCAACACTCAAAATAACAGTAGTCAAAATCAAAAGAAGTTTTGCTGAGTGAGTGAAACAACTTTTTGAAAGTGCTGAAGTATAAGGATGTTAGTTTTAATACTAAGGTGTGCCTGATTCAAGGCCTGGAATTTTCCATTCTTTCATAAGCGTGTGTAAGATAGAGAGCAATAAGAAAGATCAAAGACATAATGTCTTTCAATTGTTGTATTGGGGAAGCATATCAAGTATCCTATGGATATTTCCCATAAAAACAAACAAAACTCTCTTGGAGCAAGTGAATCCAGAGTGCTCCTTGTAAGGAAGAATGATGAGTCTTCATCTCATATACTTTTAGTATGTTTTGAAGTGGATCTCAGAAAAAGATGTTATATGTGGAAAGGAGGAGATTGAGAATAAGAAAGACCTTTAACAAGAAGACCTGACATAGGACTTGTCATAGTGGAGATTGTGATAATGCAGGATAAGGTTTTGGCCTGATGTTCAGGTCATTATGCGTTCACTCAATGGTACTAAGAGAAGCAATAAAGAAAAGGGTCTACTTGTTTTAATTTCTTAACCATTCAACATAATGTAATTTTAAAATTACCTCATAAGGATTATTGTTGATCCGTGCACATGGTGTCATTGTTATGTGTCATCAAGTCCCGTGTGACTCAGCAATGCTATGTACAACAGCCCTGACACCTACTCTCTCCTGTGCCATAATTATTGTCTCTGACACATCTACCCTTATCTACCCAGTCCCTGAATCAATCCATCTCATCCAGGTCTTTCTCTCTTGCACTGACTCTCTGAACTCCCAAGCATGACCACCCTCTCCAAGGACTGGTCTTCCTTGAAATATGCACAAAGTATGTCAGAGCTTCAAAATTCTTACCTCCAAGGAGCAGCCTGGTTTCGGCCTCTCTAGGATGAACCTGTTTGTTCTCTTCGCACCTCAGTACTCTTTTCCAGCACCACACCTCAAAGGCATCAATTATTCTGTCATCCTTAGTCATTCATTATCCAGCTCTTTGATCCATAGCAAGTAATTGCAAAGACCATGAACTGGATCAGGCACATCTTAATCTCTAGACTGACATCATTTCTCCTCAGTACTCTAGTGATGTCGGTGACAACACATTTTCCCAATGCAATTCTTCTTTTGATTTCCTAACTGTTGATATCAAGGATGTTGATTGAGGAGCCAACCAAGCTGACCCTGTTAACAGTCTCAGTCTCTTCAGCATATAGCGTGATGTTGCCAATTTTCACAGTGAAAGGAACTAAAGAACAAATTCAAGCGGTGAGTTGCAACATTTAAGCATGCTGTGGGCATAATATCTAATAACCCAGGAAGCAAGAAAAGAAGACAGGAGCAGTACACACAGAAAATTGGCTGACGCAGAAGAATTTCATGAATCAACATATTATCAAGAGCGTATGGTGATGAAGGTGGAAGTTCATGCCACTCTGAAGGAACTCTCAAAAAACAGCCTCAGGAACTGATGGCATCCCAATTGACATATTTCAAGAAAGAGATGCTACCCTGACGTACGCATAAAGTTGTGCCCAGAAATCAGGGGGACAACTACCTGGTCAGCTGACTAGAGAGATCCATATTTATTCCCATTCCAAAAAAAAATGTGACCTAACAGAGTGTAGAAATTATTGAATAGTATCATTAATATCTTGCTTGCATGTGAAATCAATGCAATTGTTCTGTAGTTTCCACACTCAGTTGGGTCACCCTTCTTTGGAATGGGAACAAATATAGATCTCTTCCAGTCAGTTGGCCAAGTGGTTGTTCTCCAGATTTCTTGGCACAGCTTGGTGAGCACATCCAGGGCAGCATCTGTTAGCTGAAATATGTCAATTGGTATACCATCTATTTCGGGGGCCTTATTATTTTGCTATTTCCCTCAAAGCAGCTTGAACTTCTTCCTCCATCACCATAGGTTCTTGCTCATATGTTATTTCATGAAATTCTTCTGTATCTGCCAATTCTTTTCCATACAGTGACTCAGTATATTCCTTCCATCTTCTTTTGATACCTCCTTGATCATTTATCATTCTGCCTAAAGCATCCTTGACTGTAGCAACTCGAGGTTTGAATTTGTTCTTCAGTTCCTTGAGCTTAAGAAATGCTGAACGAGTTTGGTTTTGATTTTCCAACTCTAGCTCCTCACAAATTTCATTGTAATATTTTGCTTTGTCATTCCGAGCTGCCTTTTTGAATCTTC
>NW_006399756.1:36661359-36662486 GCF_000299155.1 Elephantulus edwardii | reverse complement strand
GACTCGATGGCACATAACAACATCAACAACATTAATATCACATGCAAGCAAAGATCCTGTTGAAAATTATCGAAAATTAACTGGAGCAGTACTTCGGTAGGGGGAGCTTCCAGATGTTAAGGCTGGATTTAGTAGAGACTGTGGCGCCAGGTGTATTATAGCCAATGTTAGATGAATCATAAATGAAGGCAGAGAGTACCAGAGGATTGCCTGTCTCTGTTTCATTGACTATGAAAAGGCCTTTGACTTTGTGGATCCTAACAAACTGTGGCTAACACTGAGAAAAATGAGAATCCCAGAACACTTCATTGTAGTTATGTGAAATCTATACTTGGACAAGGAGGCAGTTATTAGAGCCAGAAAACATTGTATGCTTCAAAATCAGGAAAGGTGTTTACAAGGTATCCCTCCTATTCTCCCCCGTTTTACAGTCTATATAAGAAAACGTCATCTGGGAGGTTCGGCTTTATGGGGAATTACGTAGTATCAGGATTGGAGGAAGACTCACCAACAACTTACATTATGTAAATGACACAACTTGATTGCTGAAACTGAGGAGGACCTAAGGCATTTACTACAGAAGGTCAAGTACTGCAGCCTTCAATATGGATTGAAACTCAACACCAAGAAAACAAAGATTTTCACCATGCACATGACAGGAATCTAAAATACTTGGCAAACATCACTTGTCTAATCAGGTATCAAAGGAATTTTTGCATTGGAATATCTGCTGTCAAGTACTTCTCCAAAGAAAAATGATGTCAGTTTATCCATTTTCTCCTGTTCATATATCCTCCTATTTTCACTGAGCAAGATATATATTCAAAACTGGAGATAAAGAGAAGGGGAAATAGGGACAGAAAAAGAGAGGAATGTCACTAGGATAACTGAGGTTAGTGGGTGGAGGGGCAAAACAGGAAAGGGGTCCATGATGGCTTGAAGAGAAGAGAAGATAATATGTATAGATTAATAATAATTACTTATGTAAGATACAATAAATATTTAGATTGTAAATAACTCTTTAACTGCTCCACAAATTGCTGTCTGTCAGATACTCCTCTAAATCTGAACATTCAGATCAAGACAGACTAGGAAGAAGGATTGGCCACCCACTTCTGAAATAGCAG
>NW_006399756.1:36655992-36658519 GCF_000299155.1 Elephantulus edwardii | reverse complement strand
TCATGCTTGGGAGGGGGGAGGGACAGTGCAGGAGGGGAAGACCCTCTATGAGATGGATTGATTCGGTGACTGGGGTAATCAGGATGGGTGTATCAGAGGCGGTGCGGTTGGCGCAGGATAGAGCAGGGTTTAGGGCTGTTGTGCATAGGGTCGTTATGAGTTGGAAACGACTCGACAGCACATAACAACAACAACAAACAAGATACAATATATATGAATGATTATATGCCAATAAATAAAAAATCACCTATAAAATTTTGTCAGTTTAAAGAGTAAGGTATATTGGTCTAAGTCATGGTCTTTTCAATTACTTGCTGTGCATCTGAAAGTTGGACAATGAGTAAATATGACAGAAGAAGGATGTGAGCCTTCGGGTTTTGGTGTTGGGGATGAGTGCTGACTCCCATAAATTGCCAAAAGAACAAGTAAGTCCATCTTGGAAGAAATGCAAACAGGCTGGTTCTTAGAAGAAAGGATGGAAAAACTTCCAACATACTTGTCAAGAGAGGACATTCTTTGGAAAAAGACATCAAGTTGGGAACATGGAGGGTCAGAGAAAGAGAAGACCTCCCACAAGATGAACTGACACAGTGACTGTAGCATTGGGATCTGGGATATGACAGATGGTGGGAATGGAGCAGCACTGGGCAAGGTTCATAAAGTTGCTTCCAAGTAGTTGTCAGCTTGATAGCATCAGACAACAACAGCAGTAGAGTATGGACCTGTTTAATGAATTAAAATTACCCAAGTAAACAAACAACTTCTATGTCACTAACTTTTTACCTGTTCCATTTTTATCAGGAAGCAATCAGTGAAGTCTCGAGGATTGTTAATGTCAAGAGTGTCTTGGTGTTCTTTAACTTTCTCAAAAACAAACGCTTCCAAATACTTGAAATTCTCAAGTACTTTTTTATGACTCCCGGGAAAATAATCAAGGATTATAGGAAAAGCATTGCAGACCTAAGAGAGAGAGAAGAATTTGACTAAATACTAAAGTATTTCAATGTGCCATATACCAAGGCCTAGATAGAAACTTGTTTATAATCCCTATCTTGAAAGGAATATTTTTATTGTAAATATAATTTTATAGGTTTCTAAAAAGACAAAAGAGATAAAACAATAGTTATTAAAACAATTATTTTCTATTTTTCTACATGACTTTTAAAGAATAGAACTGTATTTATACCAGTCTACTAATTTTACATGGATTGTGAAATAGAGCACGGGATAAATCAGCACAGTTCATATTTTGAGATGAAAAGAGAGGTTAACTGGTTATGGAGAACAAAACTAGTTAGACTGCTTCTTCCCCATCAGCAATAGTATTATGGAACTGAGATAGATTTAAAATTATCATATCATGAATGAAAATGGTATGCAAAAGAGCATGTCAGTGAATAGTTTCAGATCATGCAATTATCATTTAGGCAGAACACAACCACACTGTAACAGATTAGTTCAAGGGAAAACTATGTTTTGTATTTAGTACACTTTTTTCATCCCTAACAAATAAGCATCATCTATGGAATCACAGGTGAAGAATCAAAGAGTCCTGTGTTAATGAGCATTTCCTGGTTGCGCCTGTGCTTTCAACCTCCTAACCCCTTAATATCCTGTCATAGACTATTTTGACAAGGAATCTGATAAAGAGGTCAATAGATGTTGACTGGAAACAGCTTTATATATGTAATGAAAGCCTTTCAACAAGGGTTTTGGATCTCCCTTGAGTACTCTGTCTATGCTCCTTTGACAGTCATCAGAGTACTTGGGTTAGGGGTAAAGTGGGGAAAAAAGACGGGACAGGAAGCTCATTGGCTTGGAAACATCTATACCCTAGGTGTCCTTTTCTAGTATGTAAAGGAAATAGCAGTATCTTTTGGTAATGTTCACTTCATGATCCTGTCTTAGTTATCAAGTGCTGTTATAGCAAAAATACTATGAGTGTGTGGCTGTAAGAGAAATCTCCGTTCTCACAAACTAGGAGGCCTGTTTCAGGATGCCAGGTCTAGGGAAATGCTTTCTTTCTACATGAGCTCTGTAGGAAGACCCTTGTCTGCATGAGTTTCTCTTCCTGACAATATTTTTGCAGTTTGGCATCTCTCTTTTCACCTCTGTTTGATCATTTGCTTATTTAATTGCTCTTACATCTTAAAAGAAATTTACTCAAAATAAACTTACTTAAAATGGTTTCTGAGAAAGGGTCTAGAATTTATATTGCATTATTCTGAGGCGACACAATTCAATCTTTAACTACCCTGAACAAGATTTTTAAAAATTGTATAGCTTCGTCTACGTAGAACTTTTCATTTGACAGAGAATTAAGCATAAATGACTTCCAGGAATTAACAATTTTGACCTTACCTGCATCCATGGTGAACTTAGAAGGCTGACATTTTCATTGAGTTTTCTTATCAAGTTAAGAAAATCCTGATCTTTATAATCAAAATGATGATGGAAAACAACTGAGCAGATCACATTACAGGGTGCACAGCCCAGGATGAAAGTTGGATCACAGGGTGAGCCTAAA
>NW_006399756.1:36654764-36655892 GCF_000299155.1 Elephantulus edwardii | reverse complement strand
TAATTTATTCTTTCATAGTTTATAAAGCCATCAATCCAAATTCAGAGTATCAGCTCAGGAAGGTTTTCTTTCTCTGTTAGCTCTGGAGGAATATCCTTTTCTTCTTGCAGTGGGCCCAATGTCCCTTGGAGATCTCTACATGTCTTGGCATCAGTTGTCCTGGGGGAGAGGAGGTTCTAAACACCAGTGCCCAATCCCCAAGAATACACCATTCCTGGCACCCATAGGTGCAGTCACTTTGTCAGTCTAGCTCATTGAAGATCTTCACTCTCCTTCACTGACTCTCCACCTTTCCAAGCATGAGGTCTCTTTTCACAGAATAGCCCCTCCCACCTAGAAGCGTGGTTTTGAGGAAGAAAAGTGAATATATCATTGACTGACAAAGAATATGTATAGAGAAGATGCGGCCATATTGCCACTAGCAGGCAAAGATGATAAAACTTAGCCTCACTTATTTTGGGCATGTTGCTAGAGTGTATCAACACTAATATGGGAACTTGTCGATTTTGTCATCCCACTATGACTGAAACAAACATCCTAGAAGTGGAGGAGAGGATAATCATTGCCATCCAGAAAGAAAGGTGCATTCTATGGGTCCCAGATCCCTGCAGCGAGCTCATCTTTGATCCAGAAGACAGCTATATCGCCAGAGAGATGTTGAAAAACAACAGTAGCAGCTGTGGAGACTTGGTGACAACAGAAATAAGAGAGTGCCAAAAGGCAAAACAGTAAGTGAACTAACTCGGTCCCACAAGGAGAAATAGCATATAACACCCTGCTTTTAGAAACAGAAGGATAACTAGTAAAACATGTATGAGCATTCGAGGGGGTACGGCAGGAGCATGGGGGTGAGGCTGGGCAAGGCAGTAATCATAGGGTCACACACTTAAATGGGTAGAGGGAGGGTGGGTAAAGGCAATGGGAGAGATCTGTTGTGAAAATCAGTATATATATATATACTTTGTAAGTAAACCAGTGTAAAATAAAATATTTATTAAAAATAAGGCAAATCAGAATGTTTCTGAGAGAGTTGGAAAATGACCAAGGAGGATAGAAGGAGAATGGATGCCTTTGAGCTGTGGTGCTGGAGAAGAGTATTGAGAATACCATGGACTGCTAGGAAAACAA
>NW_006399756.1:36641134-36649015 GCF_000299155.1 Elephantulus edwardii | reverse complement strand
TTGGTACTCAACTGATTTTTGAAGCCTTATTTTTTTTGTCAGTGCCTTTTGTATAGATTGAACTCCATTCTTCATTATTTTTGGTTCTTGACCACATACTATCTCCTAAAATCGTTGTGTGTCAGCCAATATTTTTTTGGTATAGTGACACTAGATATTCCATTCATCTTTTTCTAATGTTTCCTGCATCATTCAAGATAGCATTCTTCTGTATTGCAAGTTGAGACTTGAATTTTTTAGTTCTTCCAGCTTTAGAAATGCCCAACAAGTTATTCTTGTTTTTATATTATCCACCTCTAGTGATGTGTACATTTTGTTATAATACTATGCTTTGACTTCTTGAATTGTCCTTTGAAATCTTCTGTCTAGCACAATTTTCAGTGCATTAGAAGCTAAAGCTAAAGCTAAAGATCTTCTAGATCTATTTTGATATTTTTAATTTTTGTTTTGTAATGATCTTTTTCTTTCTTCTAAGATGACTTTCTGTCAATACGAATATTAGTGAAATATAGGCATCAATAACTAAAGTTAAAGAGGAGGACATTGAAAATTTCTACATGATACTTGGCAGAGTGGAGGATTGTCGAAGGAGAAGACACTTAACCATGTTGTTTGATATGGTGTCTTCCGTGGTGGGCTCTAGTCTGTCAGGAAGTGTAAGGATGGCACAGGATAGGACATGGTTCAGACCCGCTGTTCATAGGGTTGGTAGAAGTCATAATAGACTTAATAGCACATAACAACAACAACAACAATAACCAACTTTTGCAGCTTGAAATCAATTGTCATGCAGTGAAGATTCTTAATAATAATAGGTGGCTGGAATGCAAAATTTGGAAGCAAAGAAGTACTAGTATTTGGAGTTTATGTACTTGGTGACAAAAATGAGGACAGAGATTGTGAAACTGAATTTCATACAATTAATTGATTACTCATTGCAAATATCTTTGTGTGTGTGTGTGTGTGTGTGTATGAAAAACAACTTTATTATGAAGTTTGTGTGTAAACCAGTAAAAAAATTTTTTTTAAAAACAAAACAATAGGATCATTGGTTACACTGCTAACTCAAAGAAGACACTTAAATCTGACTCTTCAAGTCCACAGCAGCTCCACAGGAAAAAGATAGGCAGGAATATTTGTGGTTGTTGTTAGGTGCTTTCTAGTTATGTAGCAAATACCTTTAATTAAAAAAACCCCACAAATGTTAACTCTACACAGGGTCCTCGTCTATGGACTAATCAGGGATCATGTTGAATATTTGTAAAAAGAATTATCAGAGAATAAATCTTTCATCTCTAGAGAAAGGGGTGTAGGCCACATAAAGTGAAACTCCTTATCCCTCTCTTGTTTGCGCTTTGGTGACCTTTAAGGAAGAGTTGATTTCCACCTGGAACCCTTGTACAGCTATTTAGTTTATCTGATTATGGGCTGTACATTGCATAGTTTCCACTTTACATCATTATATACCTATATTTGAGGGGATCAAAATTGGATCCATGCCATGGCCCAGTGATAAGCTGAGTACCTTTGTTCGGGAAGCATGGGGGTGGAGTGAGTGCTTTTGGGATTATGTCAGTCAACTAGGTTTTCTGACTCATGGAAATCAAACCAAGAGTCTCTAGGCCTAGGCTTTTCGCTGCAGTGAGTTGCTTTGGGGAAGTTAAAACTGCTGATAGAAAAGAGAGCGGTCTGTTAAGGTGAGAGATACTGAATAAAGAATCACCTACCATTGGTTTTTCTCAGTTCCTCAATGAGAGTTCGGGCTTCCTGTTGAACACATTCCTCAATGCTTCTCTTGCCCATTCCGAAATCCCGCAGAGTCATGAGAGAGAAGCGTCTGATGTCTTTCCATGTCTTTCCATTGCTGAAAATGACTCCTGTCAAAAGGGGTAAGAGAGAACAGAAAAGAGATATTGGGCAAGAAAGTGGACATTTGGACAATTATGAGGCTGGGCCTCAATCTCTGCAGGGCACTCCTTGCCATTAGTACTGCACACACATACCACGGTTTTTATTCGTCCTTTCAAACACTGGGACATAGCCTCTTCCAGAAAAATCCTCTCCTTTATCTAACAAGGCTTCTTTCATTGCTTCATAGCCATGCAAAACCACTGTGGGTTTCATGCCAAAATACAGAGTGAACACAGGGCCATAGGTTTCTGAGAACTAGGAAAAAGAATGGAGATACAATTTTAGCAAAAGAAGTAGGTCTTTGTTCGCTATGTTGTGCAAAATTCACTTTGGTAAAGTTATATGGTTAATGTTTCATTTTGATACACAAAATTTCAATAATTCTCAATTTTATCCATATGTTTTTTCTTTCTCTCTCATTGCTGTTATGTGAGAACTGACTCATAGCTCAGAAGCTATAATTGCACAGGACATTATCCATTTTTCTCCTGTGGAGCAACTGGTGGATTTGAAGTACTTGCCTTTGGGTTGCCAGTGCACTCCCTACCTACTGGGCCATCAGAGTGTAATTAGCCTACATACACTTTGTATTTTTATACAATTGTATCAGCATTACCCTACATATTAATTAGGGAGGTCTAATGGTCAATTGCCAAGAAGCTGTACCTCAATCCTGAAGGCACATGGTTCAAATCCACCAGTTCCTCTGTGGGAGAAGTACTAGCCATCTCCTCTCAGGCTATTAACTGCCTCTGAAAACTCACCAGAGGGTCAACTATGGGTTGGTTCAAACTCAAAGGTACACAACAACAACAATATAGTAATTAACGTTTTCCAGAAAATATTTGTAAATAGTGTTGAAAGTAAAACTCATTGCTAGCAAGTTCATTCAGACTCATAGTGACCTTTGAACAGAGTAGACCTTCTCTGCAGGCTTTCGCTGGCTGTAAATCTATATGGAAGAAGACAGAACTTTCTTTTAAAGATGGATGTTAGAATTCATACATTTTAACTGTCACTCAACCAGGGACTTCAATGCGCCAGGCAGTAAACTGTGAACTTAGTCTTCACATTATTGCAACTAATCGTTATGCCAATACATTGGGAATTTTTAAAATTTATACTAGTTTATTTACAAAATTTGAATACTTGTTTTTCAGACCAGATTCTTCCAATTTCCCTCACTACCCTCGATCAAATTGTACAACCCCATGATTAATCCTCACACCCCACACATCCTCATCCCTCTGCTTCCACTCCAACCCCCTTTACCTCTTCATCCTCATTCTGCAGTAATGGTTTTATACAATGTTTGTCCTTGTAGAACTGAATTCATTCACTCCACATAATGCTATCCCGTCCCTCCAAGGTAGGTAATAATTTACAAAATCGTTGCTCCTACATGCTGCATAGTATTCCGTTGAATGAATGGACTACAGCTTCTCAGTTGATTCATGATTGGCTGGATATATGGGCTGTTTTCATGTTCACGCAATGGTGAATAACACTGCGATGAGCATTGGTGTACAAATCTTCATTTGTGCCTCCATTCTCATTTTCTCAGGGAATATTCCAAGCAGTCGAGTTGTTGTTGTTGGTTACTTCGACTCCAGCATGACTCATAGTGACCCTATCAAAGCCTCTCTACAACCATCGACATTTATTGAAGTTCATAGAGTCTCCAGAGGTATGTTGTTTAGGAAGTCGATGCCATTCGTTCTTCTAAATCTGTTATGGAATGTTTCTGGTTGAGTCGCCTGCATGCGAAGCCTATGTGCAGCAGCTCTGAATCTTCCGTGTCCTGAGGCAGTCTCACTAATTCTGACACACCAACCACCATCGCCCCAGTTACTGTCTCTCTCCTGCACTGTCTGTCTACACTTCTGTGCATGATTTCCTTCTCCAAGGACTGACCTGTCCTGGCCATGTGCCCAAATTAACTGAGGAGGAGCTTTAAAATCCTAGCCTCCAAGGAGAGACTTGGTTTCACCCTCTCCAAGACAGATGTACTTGGTTTCTTGGTAGTCCATGGTATGTTCAAGACTCTTCTCCAGCATCACAAGTCAAAGGCATCTATCTTCTTCTATCATCATTAGTCTTTGTCCAACTCTCTAAAGCATAACAAGTAATTGAGGAGTAGCTGGGTCATATGGAAGGTCTATATTCTGCTTTTTGGGGAAGATCAAAAGTGCCTTCCAAAAAAACCCCAAAACAAACAAACGAACAAAACACTGCCTTCCAGTTGTAGTTCCTATCTCTGCACATCCTCTCTAACATTTATTACTTGCTGTTCTGTTCAACTTTGCCACTGTGTCTCGAGTGAGATAGTATCACATTGTAGTTTTGATGTGCATCTCTCTTATTGCATTTTTGGCATATTTTTAACCATCATTTATAGATAAAGAAATGAATTTCAGATAAACTTAATTCCAAGTGGCCAACAGATTAAATAGAAGATCTAAATTTGAACCCTGCATCCATCTCTGATGCTTAGTCTCCCGAGCAGTCATTTGAACCATTACCAAGACAACGAATTAAGGATCACCTGCAAATATTTTCTGGTAGAGACTTGATTAAGCATAATAATCATAGATATTAGAAGTATGGTTTTGTTTTATTTCTGGATCATCACTAGCTAACCCTGGTTCAGATTCGTAGTTATTACCAACACAGAAATTTTAGCTGGCACAATTGACACTGCACCAGGACAACACACAGTAACAAGTAGAAAGAATTGTACATTTTATATCGTTATGTCCAGTTGAGTCACTTGTGACCCATATATAGAGTCTCTATGTACATATTAATATAAATATTAATTTATCTTCTTTCAAAATGTATTAGTTCATTCTTATATTTAAGAACTGACAGGCTTAAGGCAACACTAGAAACAGTATAATATATAGGGACTATTTTGTTTACAATGATGTAGCAATGCTATATTTCAAGAACGAAGTTTTTCTGAAAATCATGACTACATCCTTCTGCATACATACCGAAAAAGTGTAAGGTATACTTACATCACTTAAAGATTTGCTGATATTCTTAAAATTGATCTGTAGGCTATTTCCGATGATTGGAAGAGGAGTGGGGCCAGGTGGGAGCTTCCCTTTCGCATGGCTCTGTTTCCAGAGTGAAAGGAGAAGCAGAAAATAGACACAGACCACCAAGGCCATGACCAGTTCCATTGCACCTTCTCTTGTTACCCAAGCACAATTGTTTTACAATTCTGAATTTATATAATACTCTCTGCTGTTGAGTTTGCGATTCTATTGAATAGAAGTGACCAATTGCTCCAACTGTTGTAGTCTCTTCTGAGTGGACTTTGATTCACAGATAAGGATAAAATTAATCTGTTGTTAAGTTTGTTCCTGGAGCATTATGCAATCTATGTTGTACATTCAAAATACAAGCCTGTGATTTGGCAGCACAATTTCCTATCACTAAGCAAGACACCAAATTACTTATCTCTGTGTCTCAGTTCTCATTTTCTTGGAGTATATTCCAAACAGTGGAATAGCTCCCTCATAGGGAATTTCTGTGTTTAGCTTTTTGAGGAAATGCCAAACTGCCTTCCAGAGTCATTGTACCATTTTACAATCTCACCAACAATGTATAAGAGTACCTACCTGGCCACATGCTCTCTAATATTTATTACTTGCTGCCTTGTTAAACTTCACTGTTGGTATTAGGGTGAGATGGTATCTCATTGTGGTTTTGATTTCCATCTCTCTTATTGCCAGTGATTTTGAGCATTTCTTCATGTGTCTGTTGGCCATCTGAATATAGGAAACCATTTGAATAATAGACTCACTAAACCACAACTACATAGCCAGGAACAGAGTTCTGTGAGGTTTTGCTTATACATAAGCAGCCCCAGCAGCTGTACTTTCCCCCTTTTTCCATTATTGTCATAAGTGTCTCTGTCCCCAACTATTACCAATTCTATATCTATGCATGTACATAATTGTCTCAAAATCAATCGCCATCATTTGTTGTGCTCTGATGAAATTGGTAAGATACTGTGTTGCAATTCTAAAGGTGGATGTTTCAATCCACCAGCTGCTCTACAGAAGAATGGACTCTCTCCTTAGTGTGATTTACTACCTCCGAAAACCCACTAGATGGTCAGTTATGAGTCAATCCTACCTGACAAGCACACAACAACATACTTCCCTTAGTCAATGACCTTTCCCAGTAATCATACATATTTTTGGACTCATTGTTGAAGTTCATTTTATTCACGCCACAAAACAATTTTACTTTTCCTTTTGCTAGGATCTTTATGTGAGAGGCCATATTAATCTAGTGCTCTTGTCAGAGGTTGACCTGGTTTTCGTATGTGTTGCTTTCTATGTACCTTTGCAACACCACAAGAGCTCTGGTGGGGAGGTGCATTTTGTGTTGATCTGCTACCTGCAATGTTGATGGTTCATATCCACCAGGTCCTTTTCAGGGGAAAAATGGGAAGTCACCTCTCATAAATATTTACAGCATGGAAAACCCAATGGGAGAATTAATTGACTTGGCAGCAGTGAGGTTTTAAGTTTAGAACACCAAAGAGTTAACCTTTTAGTGTTCAGTTGTAGAGAGTGGATGTTGTTTTGTCAGAGGGTTTACTCTATGTCTGCTTCACCTTCAACTTTACACTTTGTACTACACTATGTTCATCTAATTATGGCAATAACAGGCAAGCTTGAAACATAAGTAGACCGACATGGGGCAGTATGAAGTCTAAAGCAGAGGGTGAAGGAAATGTTTTCAACTTTAGACTTGGCATACTTTTGTGCCTTATTCAAGTATTCATCTTTTCAATCACTTGCTATGCGTCTGAGAGCTGCACAATGATTAAGGAGAAGAACTGATAGTTTTGACTTGCAAGAGAAGAATATCCCGTAAATATCTCAAGGACTGTTAAAAGAACACATATGTCTTGGAGAAAACGTTAACCAGAATGCTCCTTAGAAGCAAAGATAGTGAACACATTCTTTTGGTATGTTTTTTTGTTGTTGTTAGGTGCCGTCCAGTCCAGAGTGACTCATATGAACAATGCACCTGAATCCTGTCTTATCTTCATCATCTCTGATATACTTAATCCCGTTGCTGCAGTCACTGTGTACATCCACCACAGTGGGGCTCTTCCTCCACTGTTCCAAGCATGATATCCCTTTCCAGGGAACCACTTTCTTAGCAACATGTCCAAAGTAGGAGATACAAAGCTTTTCCACCCTTGTTTCCAAGGAGCATTCTGCTTGTACCTTTTCCAAGATATACCTGTTTGTTCTTTTGACAGTCTATGGGATATTTAGTATTCTCCTCCAGCACCACAACTCAAAGACATCAATTCTGCTTCTCTCTTCCTTATCAGTTGCCCAGTTCTCAGAAGTATAGCAAGTAATTGAAAAGACCATGACCTGAATCAGGTACACCTTGATCTTGAAAGTGACATCAGTATTTTGATCTTTGCTCTTCATTATTTTGACAGCTGTCTTGCCCAAAGCTGAGGAGGACCAGAGGCCGTAACTTTCAGGTTTAATAATTAAAGAGAAACCTTTGTCCTTTGTCCTGCACACTGGTTGGGAACTTGGAGGTCTCTCTTCCCACTAAGAGAATGTCTTGGTTGTCTCAGTACCCTAACTCCTTTCATATGAAAAGCAACATCTATCATAAGGAACAGAGTGTTTATCCTCCCTTGTTCGATTGTTTCTGTACCCACCTTTTATGATTCTATGAAAAATGAGATCATTGCTTATACCCCTATTAAAATTAAAACAATGCAGACCCTTGAGGGTGCAGTTTTTGTCTCATCTGTGTGAGTGTGTCTTTCTTTGCTGCAGTCCTGTTTTGTCTTCTATGTGTGTTTGTCTCTTTATGGTCATTTCTTCCAGGCATTGTGTAAAGGAATGCAGTTTGCAACACACAGCAATATATTGTCTGACCTCTTGACTGCTGGTACCAAGGATGTTCATT
>NW_006399756.1:36636639-36640418 GCF_000299155.1 Elephantulus edwardii | reverse complement strand
GCATCTGCTACTTGAAATGTATCGATTAGTATCCCATCAAATCCTGAAACCTTATTTTTGTCAGTGCCTTCAGTGCTGCCTGAACTTCTTCATTCATAAACATGGGCTCTTGTTCGTTTGCTGTTTCTTTTGAGATAGAAAAGAGATCAGATAGAAAAGAAGAAAACAAATATAGGGAGATGAATGATGCCAGGCTTGGTGCCCAAGTGCATGGACCAAGGCTGGGACCTTCCCCCAGAGCAGCACAGGGAGCAGGTGTACACAAGCACTCCCACAGAGCTTGTGTCTTGAATTCAGACTTGTAGGAAGTAGGAGTGGCATCCATTTCCTAAACAACATGCTTCCTGAAACTCTACGAACTTTGATATATGATGATTGTTATAGAAAGGCTTCAGGCCTTTTGTTTATATGGTCACTATGAGTTGTGCTTGAGTTAGTGGCAATCATTAACAACAACAACAGTGCAACCTGACTCTTAAAATTATTTTCAGAATTGTTAACTTCTCTTTTCCACTTCCTTTATGCCCCTTTCACCACCTAATAAATGTTGGTCTCTGTATATTAACCTCTTTTGTATTATCTTTTGTATTAGCAAAGTGATGCAATATCTGTTTTTCCAAATGACTTATTTTGCCATTTAATTTCGTTTAATAAGACATTCTTAAGGCTTGCAAGGTAGGGAGATAACAACCTCAATTAAAGAGTTGACCAATAATACAACACAACTCTCTGGATTCTCAGGTGAATGATCAGTTGGGGATTTATGTCCCTGAGAAAGCCAGTGCTCCATGTTTGTATATAGCAATATACCAAAAGGCTTAGGCCACGGACACACAGTATCAGACAAGTAGAACTGAAGCTGCAGGTCATTTGCCCTACGTCTTACATGCATTTCTTCAAGGAAGTATTCAGATCAACCCTGTCTTCAGTATTTACTGAGTGAGTATTTTGATGCAAAATTATGAGATTTTTCATAATGACTTCCAGGATCAATAATTGAATTAATACTTAACAAGACCAGTTTATTGAAATAAGATGTCAGAAAAGTTTGATTTTGTAACCTTTTAAGCATGAATGGACCCTGATTTCCTTGAATTCTGTAAGATGAACAAAAGAAAAGCCACCTATTAGCTCCCATACCTTACTTAGGGTAAGTATATTCCCTGACTTTTTTTTAAAGAGCAATTATGTTGTTGCTTTGAGATCAACGGCTCTTCTCTGACCTCCTTCCTTTTGCTGGTGTTTACAAGTCTTTATGTGTATCTAACACATAACTTTTGCCAATTCCATTTCTTATAATTTTCATAATGTATTGACAGCAATTGGGTCACCTCTCTTGGGAATGGGAACAAATATGGACATTTTCTAGTCACTCTGCCTTGCAGCTGTTCTTCAAATTTCCTGGCATTGCCTAGTGAACATGTGTTTTGCTTAAAATGTGTTCAGTTTCTTTAAGGTTAACTTATAAGTTGATATTTTGTATTCAAGTCTTAAACATTGTTGTTGTCAATAGAGTGACAATTCAAATGATTTGTTCAGCATTAGAAACACACTGGAATGGGAAACCACCACGCTCATAAGTGAAGATGTGAAGGTTTTTGTGAGAGAGGCCCAAGCAGGGACAGAAATATGGGACAAGAGGAAGACTGATTGAGTAGGCCATGACTGAGATAACAATAAGGCTGATAGACACAGAGAAAACCTTGCACAGATTGAATACAAATGCTTAGGTAAGTCCAAGCAGGTTATAAAAATTTACAATCGGACTGGCAGTTTACTTTAAATGAATTCTTTTCAGAATTCTGATTGGATGTAAAACAGATCTAGGTGCCAGAGCTTCTGATAAGTAATCATGTTAAGGTTCCCCATCTCTTACCAAGCAAGCGAACCCTGCTTGCTCAAGCTGTGCCTTCCTGGTTGCCTGGGAAATTTAGACAATGAGTTGGCTATTGGCTCGAGCTTTCTTCTTGAGACTTTTTTTTTTTTTTACATTCTCACCAAGAAAGAAAATTTTTCCCAAAACTATTTTATACCAAAGCATCTGTGTCAACACACTTTTTCCAAGGGTCCATTTTTTTCTAAATCCTGATTTGATTGTAGAGGAAAAATTTCTGAGTGATCATTGTTTAATTAGAAAAGGAATCCAAGGATGGCATTTGTGTAAAGTCTAATTTAGTTTTGCTAAAACAGGTTTAAATTTGGGTATTGTATTTTTTTTATCAAAACATTAGAAATCTGTTTTACAATGTTGAGAAAGTAGATTAAAGCATGAATTGTGAGCCCTGCATCCACCCAGCACTAGCAGCTCCCTCTGGCAGCAGCGCCACAGTCTCTCCTTATCTGTGGCCACGGGAAAGAGCTTTGTCTGGTTCCTGCACGAAAAGGACTGCATGACCAACCCACTGGCCAAGCTCGAGGCCAAGACTGGTGTGAGCGGAGCTACATCACACTGGGTGTCATCGAACTCGTGGCCTTCTACCTGATTTTCAGTTATGTAGTCTCTCTCCTTTGTAACCTGATCGGATTTGGCTCCCCAACCTACATCTCCATTAAAGCCATAGAGAGTCCCAACGAAGATGATGATACACAGAGGCTGACCTAGTGGGTAGTGTATGGTGTGCTCAGCATTGCTGAATTTTTCTCAGGATCTCTTTCATGGTTTCCCTTTTACTACATGCTGAAGTACGGCTTCTTGTTGTGGTGCGTGACTCCAAGCCCTTCCAACGGGGCTGAATGGCTCTACAAGCTCATCACCTGCCATTTCTTCCTGAAGCGTGAGAACCAGGTAGATAGTGTGATGAAGGATCTGAAAGACAAAGCCAAAGAGACTGCAGAAACCATCACTAAAGAGGCCAAGAAGGCCACGGTGAATTTCCTGGGGGAAGAAAGGAAGGAACACCTAAACCAAAGACTGGATGCAACTTTCCTGCCCTCTCCTGCCCTTCCTGTCAGAGCTAATGTTATACTAGGGACATACAATTAGATATATTTTTTAAAAAAGAAATGTGTTGTGAGTTTTTTTTGCTTATTTTTACTATGTACATTGTTATTGTTGTTTGTGTCATAGAGCTCTAAATGCTGCTCTATCCTGTGCCAACCTCATTGTCCCCAACACACCTACTCCCAATACCTCAATCACTAAATTGATCCATCTCATTGAGGGTCGTCCTCTCCTGCGTTGTCCCTCCACTTTCCCAAACATGACGCCCCTCTCCAAGGATTGGTCTCTTCTTATAACATGCCCACAGTATGACAGATGAAGCTTCAGAATCCTTGCCTCCAAAGAACAGTCTGGTTTCATCCTCTCCAGAACAAACTTGTTTGTTCTCCTAGCAGTCCATCGTATACTCAACACTCTTCTCCAGCACCACAGCTCAAAAGCATCAATTCTCTTTCTGTCATCCCTAGTCACTGTCCAACACTCTGATGCATAGCATGTAATTGCGAAGACTATAGCCTGGATCAGGCACACCTTAGTCTTCAGCCTGATGTCATTGCTCTTCAGTACTCTGGAGAGGTCCCTGACTGCCGCAGGCTGCTGCACTCAGGAGGGGCTGCGAGTCTAGAGTCTTGAAGAGGGAACACGAAGGTGGGTAGAAGTTTGGTGGAGGGACAGTGAAAGAACACAAGACACACAGTCAAGTGATCTTGATAATTTTAATTCTAAGTCATTCTCATTCTCCTTCTTCTTCTTCCTGCCTATTGCATTTATCATGATACATTTATATCCCATTTTTACAATTAGGGGCTTAATCAACAGCCAGAAAAAAACAATCAAA
>NW_006399756.1:36634789-36635479 GCF_000299155.1 Elephantulus edwardii | reverse complement strand
ATTGAAGGCTGCAGTCTTTGACCTTCTGCAGCAAGCACTTTAGGTCCTCCTCAGTTTCAGCAAGCAGGGTAGTGTTATCTACAGAACACAGTTTGTTGATGACTCTTCTACCAATCCTCATGCCACATTCCTTCTCAGAGAGACCAGCGTCCCAGATGATCTCTTCTGCATATAGATTGAAAAGATATGGAGACAGAAAACATCCCTGGCAGATGCCCTTGCCAGTTTTAAACCACACAGTGTCTCCTTGCTCTGTCTGACAGCTGCCTCTTGTCCTAGTACAGGTTTTGCATAAACACAATCAAATGTTCTGGGATTCCCATTCTTCTTAAGTCAGCCACAGCTTGTTGTGATCCACACAGTCAACAGCCTTTGCATAGTCAATGAAGCACAGATAGACATTGCTCTGGAGCTCTTTGCTTTATATAGAAAACATTTTACTTTAAATTGAATGCTTTTGGTAATGTCCCAATTTTCAGAAAATGTATTTTGTTGTTAGGTAGCAAAAGACACATATTAATAATAAAAAAGATACATATTACTGTCTTGCAGGAAATAGTAATGTAAAATAAGATCATGTATCTCACAGTTCTTTAAAAAAAGAAAAGAATGAATTGTATACCTTTGTGTTGTCAAAGAAATTGCATAGAATAAGTGGTATCTGAGCTGGGCCTAGGAGATTGTGATGTG
>NW_006399756.1:36631932-36633739 GCF_000299155.1 Elephantulus edwardii | reverse complement strand
GTTATGGAGCATGACAGGTGATCCTTGGTACATTTATATGTGTGTGTGAAGAGAGAGGTCACTGGTTTTGCCTCACCATAGAGGTTTCACTGTGATTGCAAAGAACGATTTCACAGATAACTCACAGATTTAAACATGTAATGAAGTAAACCAGAATAGAGTATCAGTGGAACAAGTTCTTTCCCTCATCTAGATCAATGCAGTGTTCATTATTTATTCCCTTTTTTCTTTTTAAAAATTATTTTTTTATTAATTTTAATGAAAATTTACAGAGTTTGGATTTCCATTCATTCATTCTTGCACTTTTCTCCCTGCCACCACCCCCACCCCCGCCATAATACACTCTTCTCTTTGAAAAGTAAAAGTTCCCATATTGTTTTACAATCCCTCCCCCCAGGTCCACTCTACTATGCAGTTCTTTGTTCCGGACTCCTGTCATGATAATAATGCCCTTTTTTCTTAAATTCCTCCCAATTGTGATGCCACTCCTGTTTTACAATAGTGGTATTATGCAGTATTTTTCCTTTTGTGACTGAGATATTTCACTCAGCATAAAGTCCTCCTGGTTCACCCATTTTGTATAATATTTTATGAGTTTCTTATTTTTCAGTACTGTATAGTCTCCCATTGTGCGGATGAATATACCATATATTTCTATCCATTCATATTTTGATGGGTAAAAAAGATTTTTTACTTTGACATTTAAACATTGAATAATTCCAGATGATATTCAGTCAAGAAAACAATTCTGCCTTTCTCCTTTGTCTCTGAACATATCTTTATGAAGCACAACATGACCACTATGGCCACTTCAAATTTCCTTTTCACTAACTAGTATTATGACCAAAATAAGAAAAGTCCAAAAATAATCCAGCAATTATACTCTTTTTAAATTAATAACACATAGAGTAGAAATGGATTTAAATTGGCCATATATTAATAATTTCTGCTCTGCTTCATTGTGAAAATGTAATAAATCAGTTAAGTATTAATGTTAATATGGTGGTCAATACAAAAATTACAGAATATGGAGAATAGGATGACAGACAATTCTAGATCTTGAAGAAATAGGAAGATGTGGATAAGAGATCTCATGGAAAAGTGCCCCTAGTATTTGTAGGAAAGTGAATGATAGGAAAAATTTGTAGATGACAGTGAAGAAATAGACCATCGTTTCTTCAAACAGGAATGAAGCAGAGCTGGTAGACTGGTGGCACAGATACAAGTCCATTATTTACTGGGGTGACATCAGTGTCCTTAAGGTCAACCAGAGGCTTCAAGGTAAATTCCTGTAAAATGCTGGTCAGAAATAAAAACAGCTCCATGCGGGCCAATCCTTCTCCCACACAACTGCGTTTGCCTAAAAATAACAAACACAGAGGTTAGATATTCCTTTAGTGCTATATTTTTAACTTACACACAGAGAATATACATTAATTGTGTGAGTAGTGATTGAATAGTTAGACAGCTGGAACACAGGTTGACTGGATAAGCAGATAGGAGAATGGATATGTTTGTGATCATCCTAATGTCTTATTTTAATGAATAGTCTTCACTTAACAAAGTTTTTTAAAAGTATAATCACTATAATTGACAATGAGGAAAATCTTCAAAGAGATTGTCGTGACATTTTTTATAATGAGTTCAAACATAGTAAAAAGTTACATAATGGGGGAAGGTTTGGCAAAGTTTCTATTTGTTTATATATGATTGACTTCAATTGAGCAAACTCCAAGGCAGCTTCCAACAACAACCATTCTTATGTCAAAGACTTAAAACTTCTGACTTTAGACTTGCTATTTTGACC
>NW_006399756.1:36629062-36629689 GCF_000299155.1 Elephantulus edwardii | reverse complement strand
AACTGGTATTCAATTCCTGGGGCCTTGTTTTTTGCTTATTCCTTCAGAGCAGCTTCAACTTCCTCTTCATCACCATTGTCTCTTGGTCATATGTTGTTTCATGAAATTTTTCTGTGACAGTCAATTAGTTTTTGTACAGTGACTCTGTCCCCTTCAAGTATTCTTTTGATGCTTCCTGGATTATTCAACATTCTTCCTATAGCATCCTTAAGTATGGAAACTCATGGCTTGAATTTGTTCTTCAGCTTAACAAATGATGAGGAAGTTCGACCATTTTAATTTTCTAACTCTAGTTCTTTGCACATTTCATGAACTACTTTGCTTTGTCCTCCTGAGCTGCTCTTTGAAATCTTCTGTTCAACTCTTTAAAATTCTTGATTTCTTCTGAATATCCCCTGGAGTGTCAATTATGGGTCAATTCTCACTCAAGGGTACACAAAAACAAGCCATGGTAGTAGCAATCAAGAAATTATAAGATACTAGAGAGCTCTGATGGCCTAATGGCAAGAAGCTGCTCTTCAGTATGAAAGGCAGGCAGTGTGAATCCATGAGATGCTTTGCTGGAGTAGGAGGTGAAATCTCCTCCTGTGCTAGTTGGACTCAACAGCATGCAACAAGAAAAAAAAA
>NW_006399756.1:36627818-36628327 GCF_000299155.1 Elephantulus edwardii | reverse complement strand
TTGAGAAAACATCAAAGGGCGCTCCTGTGAAACCAATACCTCGATGAGGAGGCTGTTGTGTGAACAGAGGAGGGGAACATGGAATGGTTTAAAATTAAGGGAGTCCACCAGGGTTGTATTCTCTCTTCAAGCTCCACTCTACTAGAGGCTCATATAATCTTATGGGAGCTCAATGCTAGATCTCTTTTTGAGATACATCCTTGGATCCTGGGACACAGCATCCAGTCACATGAGCACCAGTCTCTGCAACCATGTCCTGTATCACCTGTGGTCAAGTGAGTCATTCCTCTGATCGATCTGAGTCTCTGTGAGACCCTCTAATGAACAATCAAACCCAAGGGACATAGAAGAGTGGGAGAGCTGAATGAAGGAGGGATTGTTAATGTTTGAAATCATGGAGTTATATACAGAGGATCAAACATTTGAAACAATTGTTGACTCCACACTTCTTATAACTGGTCTTCTACTAATCTTAGCAGGATGAATTATGAATACAGTTGGTGTCAAAA
>NW_006399756.1:36621791-36627268 GCF_000299155.1 Elephantulus edwardii | reverse complement strand
AAACTCTGCTCTGTCCTGTGCCAATCGCACTGTCTCTGACACTCCCATCCCGATTATCCCAGTCACTGAATCAATCCACCTCATAGAGGGCATAATAATGTTAAAATATATTGAAAAATGATCAAGGCTTTTTGATATAATGTTCAATATTTTTATAAAATATTTACGTTTTTGTTGATTTAGTATTAATATGTCTGACATAATGAAGAGTAAATATTAAAGTTCTTGAAAGGATGTAATCCTGCCTTTAGCCAGTAGTTGACTGGTTATACTAAAAGAGGAACATTTACCCTGGAGACATGCTTGTTGAAAGCAGAAGAAGTAGAGGGAATGGGACCTGGGGGAATATTAAGCCCCACCCCATACTCTGAGGAAATGTATGTTTAGATGGACTTTGATTGAAGAGATTTACATTTGGAAGAAAGGCAAGCAGGAAGAAGAAAGAGACAGCTGGAACTTCTGAAAGTGATCTGTTTGAGTTCTGTTCTAGCTATTTTTGAATGATTTACAGCAGTAATTTTCTTGCATATGATATTTGTTAGGCCATGGGGATAAGGAATCATAAGGATGTGACAGCCTCACCCACCTGACTGGACCATAAACCACAATAGAGTTGTCCCTCCCTACCCTTCCCTCTCCCTGAAAGGCCTGCTATAAAAACCTGCCCAAATACACTCTAAGTGTGATTTCCTTGGCCTTCCTTTGCAGACCAAGGAATCTCACCTGGGAGTTCCCTTAATAAAGCTCTCTTTAAGCTTTCTTTCTTGCTCTCGGGTCTCCTTCTTGAGTCCACAGCTTTATATCTGGTGGGAAAACTTAACAATAGTATTAATGCTGACCATTTCCATCTTCAATTGGATCACATTTCTTGGGAATGGACACAAGTACGAATCTCTTCTAGTCAGTTGGCCAGGTAATGTCTTCCAATTTTTCTGGAAGAGAATGGTGGGAATGTCCATAAGTTCATCTGTTAGTGGAAATATGTTAATTGAGAACCTATCAATTCCTGAGGCCTTATTTTTTGACAATGTCTTCAGTGCAACTTGAACTTCTTTCAAACTATGGAAACTTGAGGCTTGAATTTATCATTTCTTTCAGCTCAAGAAGTGCTGACTGAAATCTACTTTTTAATTCCCTATTCTATGTTTCTGCATGTTGTTGTTGCTGTTATGTGCTGTTGAGTCATTTACAGCTCATTGTGACCCTATGTACAATAGCCCTGAAATTTGCTCTATCCTGTGTCAAGCTTTACTGTGTCTGACACACCTACCCTCATAACCACAGTCACTGAATCAATCGATCTCATCAATGGTCTCCCTCTCTTTCTCTGTCCCTCCAGCCTTCCCAGCTTAATGAAAGTCTCCAAGGACTGGTCACTTCTTGCAACACACCCAAAGTATGTCAGAAGAAACCTCATAATCCTTGCCTTCAAGGAGTAGCGTGGTTTCACCTGCTCCCCTGGCAGTCCATGATAGAGTCAACATTTTTCTCCAGCACCATAGCTCAAAAGCATCAATTCTCTTTCAATTATCCCTATTCATTGCCCAACACTCTAACTCATAACAAGAAATTGTGAAGACCAAGACCTGGGTTAGGGGCACCTTGGTCTGTAGAATGATGTTGTAGCTCTTCTGCACTTGGGAGAGGTCTCTAATAGCCAGCTTTCTCAATGCAGTTCATCTCTTGATTTCCTGGATGCTAGGACCAAAAGTGTTGATTGTGGAGCCAAGCAATTTCAATCTCTCCATCATCTATCAAAATGCTTCCAAGTTTCTGCATATTGTATTAGTGTTAGAATAGTTTTCTTCATCTTTTTGCGCTGCCTTTTGAAATGTTTTGTTCAGCTCCTCTTTTACGTGAACATCTATCTATTCCTTTTGTTTTGTCTTCTCGATGTTATAGTTAAATTTTCAGAGTCTCTTCCAATATCCAATTAGGTGTTTTATTTTTCCTCTCTTTGTAGTAATAGAGATGGGCACATTAGAAATCGGCTATCTAAAATGTGGGAATTAAAGCATGAGGCATGAAGTTGCTGACTTATACACTCAAAGTTATAGTTATTGCATATTGTAAGGACTAATTTAATTCTTTTTTTTAAATAATTTAATTCTTCAAATATGAAGGTTAATGGCTAGCAAAGCCAGGAGGTGGAGATGTTAAGGGTTTATTGTTCAAAATGGCATTCTCAGCCATGGAGTTGGACTTAGTTATTGGATGAGAAGGAATTTGAGAGTAAATAGTGTTAGCCTATGCACCAGGAGATTGGCTAGTCTTGTCATTTAATTGACCTGATCCAGTAAGAGAATTTAAGAATCTCACCACTAGCAAAAAAGAAACAAGAGAAATAATATGCCCTTTGGGGTTAGAGATTCTTGTGTCAGCTAGACCCACAACAGCAGAAACAGCTGTGGCCACAGTAGATAACCAGAGACAGGACATGAGCTAGAGCTGACATTACACATACTACCTCATGGAACCCGAGCTAAGAGCCCAAGTTTGTTGGAGGATTAGGGTGGGGCTTGGGAGCCATAATTGGCAAGATAAAGAGCCCAAAGCCACAACGCTGAGGTGCATGTGAACATATTGGAAGTTGTCTTGACTGAGTCATTGCATCTGTTGCCAACATGAACTAAAACCTTTGACTGCCCTAATATGGTTCTGTGTGTTCTGTAAGCTATTATGATGGATTTCAGACTCAGTAAAGCAGTAGTATTGGTATTAGAAAGTAGAAAGAGTTGCGGGACTATGAGGAACATGTGTGACGTCACAGAAATTGGTTTTGTATTGTCGGTGCTGTTGACAGGGACAGTTCCTCATTATGGAGTTCGTAGATGTTGGACATGTTGCAAGGAGGGACCAGTCCTTAGAGAGGGACATCATGCTTGGGACAGTGGAGGGACCATGCAGGAGAGGAAGACCCTCTATGAGGTGGACGGATTCAGTGACTGGGGTAATCAGGATGGGTGTGTTGGAGACAGTGCAATTGGCACAGGACAGAGCAGGGTTTAGGTGTGTTGTATATAGGGTCACTAAGAGTCGGAAGTGACTCAACAGCACAAGAAAACAAAACCAAACACAGATGTAAGATATAGCCATCTCTGTGTGGCCCTTGGTGTTTTATACATCCACAAAAGACCATTTCTGTGACCCAATAATGAAGGTGTATGATTGATGGGAAAATGCATACGCATTTGGAGTGATGCTTGTGATCATGTAGAAAGAACAATTGTACTAGACACAGAGCAGGCAAGTCTCAAATGCTCTTATCTATATGCCCTATTCCTTGATAGGAATTACAGATATTTTACAGATAGATGCAATTTTCTATTACCTGCTGAGAAAGCCATGAAGTAATCACTTTTCTTAAAGTTGCCACTTTTGTTCAGAAAGTGGCCAGGGTCAAATGTGTTTGGGTTGGGAAATTCTTTTTCCCTGTGAAATACAGAAGTCAGTGAAGTTCATATGGTCGTACCCTGCAATAAACAGACACAAATAAAGTGAGTGACCCTGGGGCTTGTTCTTTGTTTTAATTTTTTAATAAATTATTGAAAGTTATAGTTTTTTGTTTATAGTATATTTTCTTCTTTTTGCTAAGATTGCCTTATTGAATGTATGTGGAGTGAAGATAGTTTTAATAAGTATGATCTAAATGCCATAGAAAAGAAATGAAAACTCTTTTCAGACTTTGAAAAATGACTCTATTGTGTTCTCCTTCACTACCTAGTCAGTCTTACCCTGAGCTTACCAATCAGGCCTCAGTGAAAGCATAGTGTCTTCTCAGGAAGTTTCAGAGTAGGCTTCTTGGCTTCAGCATACATCTGAATTCCTCCCTTTCCTTGTGGACCTGTTGCGCTTGACTGCCTTAATTTTTCTCCAACTTTTTAGTGTGATATTAGAATTTGTTTGGAAATACAAAAAGCTAAGCTCATCTAAAAGAAGCATAAAGAAAAATAGCAAATTTTGAAGACTTAACATTGCTATATATTAAGACCTTTTCTAAATCTTTTGAGTTCTAAATTGGAAAGAACAGAAAATTAATCAAGCTGCACTTCCTACTCAATGTCCTTTTGATTTCTCTGATCCTGTTCTAGTAGAAGACTGGTACAATATCCTGTATCCACTGAGCTCTAGTTTAGTAAAAAAGGTTACCTTGGGAATGCGGTAATTTCTGAATTTAACATCACGAGTCACTGAATGAAGCAGGTTGGTTGGGAGGAGGTCAATGTATCTCTGCATCTCATGCACCACAGCATCTGTGTAAGGCATATTTGCCCTATCTTGCATGCAGGGGTCTCGGTGACTGCCAATCACTTGTTGAATCTCTTTCTGGACTTTATCTAGTATGTTATAAGTAAGAACTGAAGACAATGTGAAAATTATTAATTTTGGGGGGTCATTTTAACAAGATTACATGAAGCAGGAGAAAGATAGACAATCCCCTCTCCTGTGATTTATAGCCTTGGACAGCAGGAGTCAGTTTGACTCAAAAGTAATGCGTTTTTAACTTTTGAATTATAGGGAAACCAGAGATAATCTATCACTTTCCTAGTTTTCTTGATATCCTCACTCTTTCCGTTTTCATAAACCCTATCTATTGTAAATTGCTTATTTTGTAGGCCTAGTTTCATGCAATTGGAAGGAGGAGTGGAATCCATTTCTTAAAAACAATTTGCCAGGAAACTATATAAACATTAAGAAACAATGATAGTTATAGAAAAGCTTTAGGTCTTTTTTTATAGGGTTACTATGAGTCATGCTAAACTTGACAGCCATGAACAACAACAACAGTGTCATGTATAAGGTCATTACAAAGGCAGAGGAAAAAGGAAAGACCAAAATTGATGTCAGAAGAGACTCTGAATATTGCACAAGAGTGCCAAGAAGCCAAAGCAAAGGGAAGAAATCAAGAAGTCAAGAAGCTGAATAGAAGATTTCAAAGGGCAGATCAGGAAGGCAAAGCAAAGCATTCTACTGCAATGTGCAAGGAGCTGGAGACTGAAACTCAAAAGGCCAAAATTTGCTTGGCATTTCTTAAGCTGAAAGATCTAAAGAACAAATTCCAGTGAAGAGTTGCAGTAGTTAAGGATGTTATGGGCAGAACATTGAATGATCCAGAAAGTGTTAAAAGAAGATGGAAGGAGTATACAGAGTATATAGCATATCGACAGAGAACTATTATAAATACAAGTTGTATTTAGGAAAGGTTGTGGCACTAGAGGCATTATCTCCAATGTCAGATGGATCTTTGCTGAAAGCAAAGTGTACCAGAAGAATGTCTGTGTATTATCGACTATGTAAAGGCAGCAACAAACTGTGGCTAACCTTGAGGAGAATGAGAATCACAGAACACTTGTTTGTGCTTATGTGAAACCTGTACTCAGACCAGAAAGCAGTCCTCAGAACAAAAGAAGGAAACACTGACTACATGATTCAAAATCAGGAAACTGTTGGGTCAAGGATTCATCCAGTCACCATAC
>NW_006399756.1:36620008-36621341 GCF_000299155.1 Elephantulus edwardii | reverse complement strand
TACCAGAGAGCTGGACAATGACTAAGGATGACGGAAGAAGAATTGATGCTTTTGAGTTGTGGTGCTAGAGAAGAGTCTTGAGCATACGATGGATCATCAAGAAGACAAATAAGTCTGTCTTGGAGAGGGTGAAACAAAGTTTCTCCTTGGAGGCTAGGATTATGGAGCTTAAATTCCGATACTTTGGGTATGTGGCCAGGATAGGCCAATCCTTGGAGAAGGACATCATGTTTGGAAGAGTGGAGAGACAGTGCAAGAAAGGAGGTCCCAGGCTGAGACGGATTGATACAGTAACTGGGGTAATGAAGGTAGGTGTATTTGAGTGGACGAGACTGGCTCAGGACAGGGTGACCTTCAGAGCTTTTGTATACAGGGTTACTAAGAGTAGCAAGTGACTCAATGGCACATAAACAACAGTGCCCACCAGAGGATTCTGATGGCTTAGTAAGTAAGGATCTGTACTGTCAATCCAAAGGCACATGGTTCAAATCCACTAGCTGCTCTGGAGGACAAAGATGGACAATCTACTGTCTGATTTACTGTCTCTGCAAACCTTCTGGATGGTCAGCTAAGAGTTGATTCTGAATCAATGGCATATAACAAGTAAACTTCTTAAAACTTTCCTGATAAAGTTCCCTTTACAAATAACACCAAGCCATGATATTTTCCATTACTTCTCATACAAAGAAACGGTAGACAATGAATTAGGAAACTAAAGATTTCATGTCTTTGAACTGTGGTGTTGGCTAAGAGTATTGAACAGTCCATGTACTCACAAAAGCACAAAATTATTTTGGAGAAAGTGCAACCAGGAAGCTTTTTGGATGCAATGATGATGAAACTCATCTCATATATTTTGGGCACATGATCAACACCTGCCAGTCCTTGGAAAAAGACATAAGGGAACTTGGAAAGGTGGACAGTGAGTGAAAGAAAGGAAGACTCTAAACTTGGTGCTTTGAGCAGTGAACTACAACAGGGTGACTCAGCTTGGTGGAGAATGTGAGGATGGCTTACTGTAGGATAAGGTTTCCGTTTGCTTTGCATTAGGTCACAATCTATAGTAGTCAGCGCAACAGCATCAAACCACAACATAATAACATCATCATCCTCGTAAATTGTTATGATCTTGCTCTGCCCATGCTTTCTTTCCTTCTTTCAACACCTTTCCTCTTCTGTCCAAAGTTGTTCTTTTTTTATCTCTGTATCAAACTCAGACTCATCATACCAAGTACCTTGTTGTTGTTATGTGCCATCGAGTCGTTTCCGACTCATAGCGACCCTATGCACAACAGCTCTAAACCCTGCTCTATCCTGCGCCAACCGCACCGCC
>NW_006399756.1:36615203-36618223 GCF_000299155.1 Elephantulus edwardii | reverse complement strand
ATGCCACAGGATTTTTGCTAATGAGTTATAAATCATGCCCAATACCTAAAGGGAAAAAAATATGCATACTTTGATTTCTTCATTACTGCTTCAAAGTGCATTGATTGTGAATCCAAGTAAAGAGAAATCCATGACAACTGTAACTTTTCCTTCACTTATTATGATATCATCTATTGTTCTAAGTATAGGATTTTTGCTTTTTTTATGTTGAGTTGTACTCTGAACTGAAAGGTTTTATCAGTTATGTGTTTCAAAGTAAAGATTTCAAATCTTCATTTTCAGCAAGAAAGATTATATAAGCTGCATCTTCATACTTATTGCTATGCATGCTAAGCAAATATGAGGATATCAACTATATGAGGAACAATGTGCTACCAGAATTGAAGAGAGACTCATTAACAATCTCGGAGATGCAGATGATACATCCTTTCTTGCAGAAAAGAACTTAGTGAAGAAGCACTAAATCGTGAAGCTCAAATACTATAGGCTTCAGTATGAAATATATCTGAACACCAATACTAAAAATCCTCATATGTGTATCAGTGAACAACATCATGATAAATAGGAGACTGAAATTGTCAAGGATATAATTTTACTTTGATTCTCAATTAATGTCCATGGAAACCGTAGTTAAGAAATGAAGTGATAGATTGAAATGGCAAATGTTATTCCAAAGACCTTTCGAAAGTGTTAAAGAGAAAGGATGTCACGTTGAAGGGTTTCATGTGCCTGTCCCAAGCCATGGTATTTTTCAGTCTTCTCATATTATTGTGAAAGCTGGACAATGAATAAAGAAGGCCAAAGTAGAATTGATGTCTTTAAGTTGCAGAGTTGTTGAGTACTGAATGTATCATGGACTATCAAAAGAACAAACAAGTCTTTCTTGCAATAAGACTTATAGGCAACATCATGATGAGCCTTGGTACCAGCAGTCAGGAAATAATGAGAAGCATGGCTCTGGGAAAGTCTGTGGTTATTGAGGAGTAACAGATTATCTGAGAGGCTGGGCTCTATGAGGAGAAGTGTGGTGTCAGAATTGGTGGAAGATGTATTTACAATTTGCATTATGCAGATGACACAACCCTGCTTGCTGAAACTGAGGAGGACCTGGAAATGCTTGCTGCAGAGGGTCAAGGACTGCAGCCATCAGTGTGGATTGAAGCACAATGTCAATAAGACAAAGGTCTCACCACTGGACCAACTGGCAGCATCACGATGGATGGATAAGAGATTGAGATTGTTAACAACTTTGGTCTGCTTGGTTCCACAGTCAACACTCTTGGCACCAGTAGCCAGGAAATAAAAAAACATATTGCAATGGGAAAGTCTGCTGTTAGGGACCAGTCCAGGGTACTGAAGAGCAATGGTGTCACTCTGGAGGTCACTCTGGAGACTAAGGCATCTGATATGGGCTATGGTCTTTGCAATCACTTGTATGCATCAGAGAGTTGGACATGACTAAGGAGGATAGAAGGAGAATTGATGCCTTTGAGCTGTGGTGCTGGAGAAGTGTATTGAATGTACTGTGGACTGCCAAGAAAACAAACAGATTCAACCTGGAGAGGGTTAAACCAGGCTGCTCCTTGGAGGCAAGAATTTTGAGGATTCATCTGACATACTTTGGACATTTTGTAAGGAGGAGAGGTCCTTGGAGAGGGAGATCATGCTTGGAAGGGTGGAGGGACGGTGCAGAAGGCGAAGACCCTCTATGAGGTGGATTGATTCAGTGGGTTAGTCGGGATGGGTGTGTCAGAGGCAGTGAGAATGACACAGGAGAGAGCATGGCTTAAGGCTGCTGTACATAGGGTCGCTATGAGTCACAAGCGACTCAACAGCACACAACAAAAAAACAACAACGATGTCAGTGTGAGGACTAACGTGTGTCTGATTCAGGCCATAGTCTTTCTGATCACTTTTTATACATCTGAGAGCTGGACAGTGAATAAGGGTGACAAAAAACAGAACTGACACCTTTGAGCTCTGGTGTTAAAGAAAAGATCTGAACATCTCAAGGATGGCCAAGAGAACAAACAGGGATTTCTTATAGAGTTTTTAGCTGAAGTGCTCTTGGGAGGCAAGAATGATGAGGCTTCACCTCACATACTTCGGGTATGTTTCTAGGAGGAGCTAGTCTTTGGAGATTGACATGATACTGTAAAGGGTGGAGGTTAGTAAAAGGAGAAGAAGACCCTCAACTAGGTGAATTGACATGGTGACTACCACAACAGGCTTTCAACCAGGATCCACCAGACTTCAACAATGATATTTCTGGTATGGCAGTTCTCTTTTAACGTACTATTCATGTAAGTTTTTAAAAAATTTTATTGGGGAAAACATATTGTGGGTACAAGGAGGCAAGGTTTGGAGGTAGACGGGTGAGGATGGGCAGGGATGCAGTTGCAGAGCTGCAGAAATTGGTTGGTGGGGGGAGCAGGTGAAGGAAATGAAAAGGATCCAGTGGGGACCAGATGCTACAGGGGAATGATAAACATTTTCCAGTGGTAATTAAACCAACTGTCTTCTTGATTTGGGAACTGGATGCAGACTCTCTGGCTTCTTCATGCTGAACAGGGGCGTTGATGTGAAGTAGGAAAGGGAGGACACTTTATCACCTTACTTGTTATCTTGGGTTAAGGCTGCTTGCCTTCTTGTTCTGTTAGAAGATATTTTCCTGTCATTTGTTCCCCTCTGGACTGCAAAGTGTTTTCCCAGGTGGGTCCAGTGGGGATGGCTGGTTGAACCCAGAGGCTCCATCCTCCTTTGCTTCTTTAGCTGGCAGTTGTATTTCCTTTTTGTCACTGGCACTGGGTTCAGGGTCAGGTCTGAAGTAAAACTCAGAGTTAAGGTTACCTGTAGGAAAGGGAGCAAGCCTAGAGCGAACAAATTTGTGAGTTACAAATAGAGGGGTTTTGGGGGTGTTGTTTTAGGTTTACTGGGGGAGAGGGTGGTGAAAAGTAGCCTAGATAAAATTCTCTGGATACCCTAGGCATCCCCCCCCCCACCCAGGGGTCAGATGGCAC
>NW_006399756.1:36607546-36608143 GCF_000299155.1 Elephantulus edwardii | reverse complement strand
ACAAACTCCCTCAGCATTTCTTAAGCTGAAGGAATTGAAAAACAAATTTGAGCCAAGAGTAGCAATACTTAAGGATGCTTTGGACAGAAGGTCAAATGACCCAAGAATCTTTAAAAGGAGATGGAAGGAGTATATACAGTCACTGTACCAGAAGGAATTGGCTGACACAGAAGAGTTTCATGAAACAACATATGAGCAAGAGACTGTGATGATGAAGGAGGAAGTTCAAGCTGCTGTGAAAGAATAGGGGGAAAAGAAAAAAAGTCTCCAGGAGTTGACGACAGCAGCTCTGTGCAGAGTCCAGTAGGACACTCACAACCAGAGCTTTCTGATTACTGTGCTTAGCCTGTCACATTTCCTGTGACATCATGCACAGTCTGCTTCTGTGGATCTCATGGCAAAGGAGGCAGCTGTTCCTGGTCATAATTAGACACACAGTGGAAAAGGCAGCAAAGAAACAGAAGACCAAAATGAGTATCAGTAGAGACTCTGACACTTGCACTAGAATGTAGAGAAGCTAATGTGAAAGGAAGAAATGGTAAAGGAAATGTTGTTATAAGAGAGCTGAACAGAAGATTTCAAAGGGCTACTTGGGAA
>NW_006399756.1:36600233-36607446 GCF_000299155.1 Elephantulus edwardii | reverse complement strand
GAAGAACGCCCGCCCCAGGGAGAGGGTCGAAGACAGCCCGCCCTGGGCAGAGGGCTGTGCCAGCTTGCCTCAGTCTGGGGGCCGAAGACAGCCAGTCCCGAGCAGTGCAACTCCCCCATGCGCTGGCTGGTACACTCCCCCTCTAAGTGCCCCCACCCCAATCTGTCCCCTTGCCTGACCGAGGACTATGTGGCCAGGGACAGTGTCTCCAATTCCAGCACCACCACTTTTACACTCCCCCCCCCATAAGTGGTTATACTATAATTTGAAGTAGGTGTCACTGCCCTTCCCCTTTATATATGGCAAAGGGAACCTGAGAATTGTGAACAGGCTCCCCCCAGGTCTAAACAGCTTTTAGCAGAAGCATTCAACATATCGAAATATGTGATGCATTTAGGATGTTGGTCTTCTTGGACACGCTGCCACTGTTAAGTGTCATCAAGTAGACAACTCACAGTGACTTTCAACAATCCATTGTATCAGTGATCATCTTCTCTGGCTGTCCAAGGAAACCCAAACCTGCAGGCGGCAAGGCACACGTCCCCCCGATGGGCGGCGGGGCGTGCGTCCCATCCCCCTTGCGGGCGGCCAGCGGGCGCGCACCATCTCCCGCACGTCATCTCAGGCGGGCAGGCATCATCTCCTGTGCCGGCGGCCAGCGGGTGCGTGCCATATTCCTGTGCAGGCGGCCGGCAGGTGCGCATCCTCTCCAGCGTGGGCAGCCAGTGGGCTTGAGCCCTCTTGCATGTGGGTGGCCGGCAGGCACGAGCCATCTCCCGCACATCATCTCCCTCACAGGTGGCTGATGGGGGCGCTGCATTTTGCGCACGGGAGGCCAGTGGCCGCAGGGTTCCTGTGCTGCTGCCATCTTGGCTCCAAGAATTGTCCCCAGAACAAGTCCACTTTGCGGCAGTGTGGCGGCTCCGCTGTACCAGTCTTGGGGAGGCCTAGTGCCTACCATCTATCTTGGGTGAGGGAATCCATAGGTTCCGGCTGTGGAAGCCTCATGGAGCTGCTGCAGCAGGGTGGCTCGTTGCCGGCTCTGTGGGAGAGGTTGGGAGCTGTGGGACTCACCCATTCCTCCTTGGGAATCCTTGAGTTCCTGTTGTTGAGTCTCTATCTTCACTGAAGACTAGTCATCAACTGTTTAACTGTTCAATTATCAATAAACAGAAGTCTGTAGAAGGCCATAGTGGCCATGTTCCAAGTGGTCCGCTGCTCCCGCAGCTCACCACGTTGTCTCCACCTCCGCCACCACTATTCTTGTAACTTTTTAACAATCTTCAGCAAAATTTTATTTACATGTGCTAGTAATTATATTGTTTTGTAATTTCCACATTCTTCTGGATCACCTTTTTTAGAGAGTGTGAACAAATATGGATCTTTTTCAGTCAGTTGGCCGGGTAGTTATCTTCCAAATTTTTTCGTAGAGACTGTTGAGTATGTCCAGGGTTAAATCTGTTAGCTGAAATATATCCATTAGTAACTCATTGATTTTTGAAGCCTTATTATTTTATTTTTTTTTGTCAGTCCCTTTTTTTTGGAGATTGAACTCCTACCTTCATTATTATTGCTTCTTGGCCATATGCTGGCTCCTAAAATGGTTGTGTATCAGCCAATTTTTTTTTGGTATAGTGACACTACATATTCCATTCATCGTTTTTTTATGTTTCCCCGAATCATTCAAGATGTCATCTTCTGTATCGCAACTTAAGACTTGAATTTTTCAGTTCTTCCAGCTTCAGAAATGCCAAACAAGTTCTTCCTATTTTTTTTGTTTTCCAACTCTAGTGATGTGTACATTTTGTTATAATACTGTGCTTTGATTTCTTGAATAGTCCTTTGAAATCTTCTGTTTATGAGTTTAGTACAGCATCTTTCCTTTGTTTAGATCTCTGAGTGTTCTAGTGCAATTTTTATTGTTTCCTCTGAGATCTATTTTAATATTTTTTAATTTCTGTTTTTCTACTGAACTTTTTCTTTCTTCTAAGATGACTTTCTGTCAATATGAGTATTATTGAAATATATGCATCAATAACTAAAGCTAAAGAGGAGGAAATTGAAGATTTCTACCAGCTTTATTACCTCACTTACTTTGGCCATGTTGCTAGGAGAGGCTATTCCTTGAAGAGGGACATGATGCTTGCCAGAGTGGAGGGTTGGAGAAGGAGAACAAAACCCTCCACCAGATGGATTGACACTGTGACTGCCACAGTCGGCTCTAGTGTGTCTGGAAGCGTAAGAATAGTACAGGATAGGACATGGTTCAGATCCCCTGTACATAGGGTTGGTCTAAGTCATACTCATCTTAACAGGACATAACAATAAGATCAACAACCAACTTTTGCAGCCTGAAATCAATTGCCATGCAATGAATATTCTTAATAATAATAGGTGAATGGAATGCAAAAGTTGGAAGCAAAGAAGGACTTGTATTTGGAGTTTATGTACTTGGTAACAGAAATGAGTCCAGAGATTGAGAAATTGAATTTCATACAACTCATTGCAAATATCTTTAATAAAAAACCTACAAATATTAACTCTACAAAGTGACTGTATCTATGTACTAATCAAGGATCACACTGACTATATTTGTGAAAAGAATTGTCAGAGAATAAATCTTTCCTCTCTAGAGAAAGAGTTGTAGGCCACATGTAGTGAAACTCCTTTTCGCTCTCTTTTTTTTGAGCTTTGGTGGGATTTAAGGAAGAGTTGATTTCCACCTCTACCCTTTTAAAGCTATTTAATTTATCTAATTATGGGTAATCATTGCATAGTTTCCACTTTATGTCATTATATACATATATTTGAGGGGAACAAAATTGGATCCATGCCATGGCCCATTGATAGAGCTGAGTACCTTTGTTCAGGAAGCATGGGGTGGAGTGAGTGCTTTTGGGATTATGTCAGTCAACTAGGTTTTCTGACTCATGGAAGTCAAGCCAAGAGTCTCTGGGCCTAGGCTTTTGGCTGCAGTGAGTTGCTTTGGGGAAGTTAAAACTGCTGATAGAAGAGAGAGCTGTCTGTTAAGGTGAGAGATACTGAATAAAGAATCACCTACCTTTGGTTTCTCTCAGTTCCTCAATGAGGGATCAGTCTTCCTGTTGAACATGTTCCTCAAAGCTTCTCTTGCCCATTCCGAAATCCCATAGAGTCATGAGAGAGAAGCGTCTGATGTCTTTCCATTGCTGAAAATGACTCCTGTCAAAAGGGGTAAGAGAGAGCAGAAAGGAGATCTTAGGCGAGAAAGTGGACATTTGGTCAGTTGTGAGGCTGGCCCTTCCATCTCTGCTGGGCACTCCTTGTCATTTGTACTGCACACATATACCACGGTTTTTAATCATCCTTTCAAAAACTGGGACATAGCCTCTTCCAGAAAAGTCCTCTCCTTTATCCAACAAGGCTTCTTTCACTGCTTCATAGCCATGCAAAACCACTGTGGGTTTCATGCCAAAATACAGAGTGAACACAGGGCCATAGGTTTCTGAGAACTAGGAAAAAGAATGGAGATAAAATTTTAGCAAAAGAAGGAAGTCTTTGTTCTATATATTGTGCAAAATTCACATTGTTAATGTTATATGGTTAATGTTTCATTTTGATACACAAAACTTCAAATAATTCTCAATTTTATCCCTATGTTTTTTCTTTCTCTCTCATTGCTGTTATGTGAGAACTGACTCATAGCTCAGGAGCTATAAATGCACAGGACATTATCCATTTTTCTAATATGGTGCAACTGGTGGACTTGAAGTACTTGCCTTTGGATTGCCAGTGCATTCCCTACCTACTAGGTCACCAGTATTTAAGCAGACTACATACACTTTGTATTTTTATACAATTGTATCAACATTACCCTCCATACTATTTAGGGAGCTCTAGTGGCCTATTGCCAAGAATCTGTGCCACAATCCTGAAGGCACATGGTTCAAATCCACTAGCTGCTCTGTGGGAGAAGGACTAACAATCTCCTCTCCTGCTATTAACTGCCTCTGAAAACCTACCAGACAGTCAACTATGGCTTGGTTCCAACTCTAAGGTACACAACAACAACAACATAGTAGTTAATGTTTTCTAGAAAATATTTGCAAATAATGTTGAAAGTAAAACTCATTGCTAGCAAGTTCACTCAGTCTTATAGTGACCATTGAACAGAGTAGACCTTCTCTGCAGGCTTCCACTGGCTGTAATTTCACTTCTTTTATTGATGTTACCGTTCATGTATTTTAAATGTCACTCAACCAGGGACGTCAATGTGCCAGGCAATAAATTGTGCACTTGGTCTTCACGTTATTGCAACTAATCGTCATGCCAACACATTGGGAATTTTTAAAATTCATACTAGTTTATTTACAAAATTTGAATACATCATTTTTCAGACCAGATTCTTCCAATTTCCCTCACTACCCTGGATCAAATTGTACAACCCCATGATTAATCCTCACACCCCACACATCCTCATCCTTCTGCTTCCATTCCTACCCCCCCTTTACATCTTCATACTCATTGTACAATGATAGTTTTATACAATGTTTGTCCTTGAATTTGTTCACTCCCCATGATGCTCTCCAGTTTCTCCAAGTAATAATTTATAAAGTCATTGCTCCTCTTTGCTGAGTAGTATTTCATTGTATGAATGTACCGTAACTTCTCAGTCAATTCATGATTGGTTCTTCATCTGGGCTGTTTCCATGTTTTTGTAATTGTGAATAATGCTGCTATGAGCATTGGTGTATAAATCTTCATTTGTGCCTCCATTCTCATTTTCTCAGGGAATATTCCAAGCAGTGGAGTTGTTGATTGCTTTCGACTCCAGCATGAGTCATAGCGACCCTGTCAAAGCCTCTCTACAACCATTGACATGTATTCAAGTTCACAGGGTCTCCAGAGGCATGTTGTTTAGGCAGTGGATGCCATTCGTTCTTCTAAACCTGTTATGGAATGTTTCTGGTTGAGTTGCCTGCTTGCGAAGCCTATGTGCAGCAGCTCTGAATCTTCCCCTTCCTGAGGCAGTCTCACTAATTCTGACACACCAACCACCATCGCCCCAGTTACTGTATCTCTCCTACACTGCCTTTGTATACTTCTGAGCATGATATCTTTCTCCAAGGACTGATATCTTCTGGTCATGTGCCCAAATTAAGTGAGGAGGACCTTCAAAATCCTAGCCTCCAAGGAGAGACTTGGTTTCATCCTCTCCAAGAAAGACCTACTTGTTTTCTTGGTAGTCTATGGTATGTTTAAGACTCTTCTCCAGCGTCACAACTCAAAGGCATCCATCTTCTTTTATCATCATTAGTCATTGTCCAACTCTCTGAAGCATAACAAGTAATTGAGGAGTAACTGGGTCATATGGAATTTCTATATTCAGCTTTTTGGGGAAGAGCCAAACTGCCTTCCAGTTGTATCATTTTATAGTTTCACGAAAAAAGTGTAAGAGTTCCTAACTCTCCACATCCTCTCCAACATTTATTACTTGCTGTCCTGTTAAAGTTTGCCACTGTTACTGGAGTAAGATGGTATCTCATTGTGGTTTTGATTTGCATCTCTCTTATTGCATTTTTTGGCATATTTTTAACCATCATTTATAGACAAAGAAATGAATTTCAGATAAATTTAATTCCAAGTGCCCAACAGTTTAAATAGAAGATCCAAATTTGAACCCTGCATCCATCTCAGGTGCTCAGTCTCCAGGGCAGTCATGTGAACCATTACCAAGACAACTAACTCAGGATCACCTTCCACATAACACCAAGCCAGGATAATTTCCACTACTTCTCATACAAACCAACGGTAGACAATGAATTAGAAAACTAAAGAAGATTTCATGTCTTTGAACTGTGGTGTTGGCTAAGAGTATTGAGCACTCCACATACTGACAAAAGCACAAAATTATTTTGGAGCAAGTGCAACCAGGAAGCTTTTTGGATGCAATGATGATGAAACTCATCTCATATGTTTTGGGCATACTATCAACATGTGCCAGTCCTTGGAAAAAGACAGCAGACAGCTTGGGAAAGTGGAGAGTGAGTGAAAGAAAGGAAGACTCTAAACTTGGTGCTTTGACCAGTGAACTACAACAGGGCGACTCAGCATGGTGGAGAGTGTGAGGATGGCCTAAGGTAGGTGAGGCCCCTGCTGTGACATACTTGGATCTTTGCAATTGAAATTAACAGATGGGCATGTTGGTTCACTCCATTGAGGTGGCCAACTGGGTTAATGAAATAAGTGGACATGGGGATATGGTATCAAAGGAGAGATGGCTGAATCTAAACGTAGGCCTTTTGTATCCTTTGAGACATAAAATCCCAGTAAAGACTACTCTATCTGTCAGCCAGAAAGCACATGCAAATGAGCTTGCACTATGTATGTCATTTGTACTCTACCTGGATGATACTCTTGATGTCCTCCCACAACTCATCTGGTCTTTGCTCATTGGTGTTCAAAGCCTCAAACCTGTTCCTAAGATGGTTCTGAAGCTAAGGCAGGATAGACTCAAAGTCATATTTTGGTTCCTGTAGATTCAGTTTAATTTTCCTTAGTTTCTGCAGCATTTTTTTCCTCAGATGTAATCAATCTGATTCCTATGCATACCATCAGGTGAAATCTATGTGTATAACCTGCGTTTATGTGTCTTAGAAAACGTAGTTGCAATGAATAAGTCATTGATTGTGCAAAATTCAATCATTCTATCTCCAGCTTCATTTCTGCCACCAAGTCCATGTTTTTCAACTACTGATTGTTCTTCTCTGTTGCCAATTTTTGCATTCCAGTCACCCATTATTATCAATGCATCTTGTTTGCATGTTGCGACTGTAAAAGTTGGTAGAAATCTTCTATTTCCTCTTCTTTGGCTCTGGTTGTTGGTGCATATATCTGAATGATAGTGATATTCACTGGACTTCATTGTATGTGTATGGATAGTATCCTCTCACTCAAAATATTGTACTTCAAGACGGATCTAGAAATGACTTTTTTAACTATGAAAGCAATCCCATTTTTCCTCACCTTTTCATCTTCAGATTAATATATCATATGGTCTGGTGCAACCATTGTGGAAGGCGGTGTGGCACTTTCTAAAAAAATTGCAAATAAAGATACCATTTGACCCAGCAATCCTATTTCTGGGATTATACCCCAGAGAGACCATGTCTGCCATCCAAGCAGATATATGCACACCCATGTTTATCACAGCGTTGTTTACAAGAGCAAAGAG
>NW_006399756.1:36590051-36596744 GCF_000299155.1 Elephantulus edwardii | reverse complement strand
CTGAATTTCCTTCTCTGTCGCTCCAGGTAATTATTTAACATTAAAGGACCTATAAATTTAGCTTGGAGGTGGGCCAGATGTCCTAAACACAATTTCAGTCTTATTAATGTCAATGTCTCATGAAACATCCCGAAACTCCAAACCAAGGAACGGGACCTCATGCTTGGAAATTTAGAGGGTCAGTGAAAGAGAAAAAGATCCTCAGTGAGATGGATTGACACACTGACTGCAGCAATGGGCTCAAGCATGTCAGAGATGATGAAAAGGGCACAGGATAGGACAGAATTCAGATCTGTTGTTCACAGGATTCCTATGAGTTGTACTCATCTTGATGCCATCTAAGGAAAACAACAACATCCTAACATCACGTGGTGATATGCAGTGGCTTCTTCTCAAAGATGAGCAGAGAGAAGAGTAATGGATGATGGCACTTCTCTTTCACATATTTTAAGACTTAGTGCTGTTAACTCAGAATTTAGTCTCCTTGGACTTTTCTTGATTTCTTTACCAAAGCAGATCACCAGGGTTTCTCCTGCAGCACTGGGTTGGTTGAAATTGTGAACTTTTCACTTAATAGTCAGGCACAAAGTGTTGCACCACCCAGCAACCTCTATATGTGAAGATAGAGGAAGAAAAAAATAGGACAATAATAAGAAAAGCCTAAAATGTTCAGTTGAGCGTTGATTAAGAGAGGGTAAATGACTTCAAGGTCATAGCATCAAATCACCTTCACACTTTGGTGACATAAATAATGTGATAGACACTAGATAAAAGAGTACTATTTAGTATTATCTTCAAGGGATATTGTTCTTGCACAACCAGCGTATATTAATATTTGGATCCAAGTAGGATATAAGAAGCGAGCTCTGGTTGCCTATTGGTAAGAATCTGCGCTTCAAGGCCAAAATCACATGGTTCTAGGCCACTGGCTGCTCTGCATGAGAAGAATGGACAATCTCCTCCTGCGTGATTACTAACTCTGAAAACCTCCAGAGAGTCAGCTATGGGGTGGTTCTGAGTCTACAGTACACAACAATAGGAATCAGAACTAATAGATTTATTCAGGAATTATGGTGACAACAAAACTGAGTCGTTGATTCTAAGACTTAATATTTCTCTCTATAGCTGACCCTCTTTGTTAGGCATAAAAAAATAGTGTGAGGGTGCGAGGGAGAGAAATAAAGAAAGGAATTGGTCCCAAGAAATGAACAAGCCTTTATTGCACTGTCTGAGATGGATGCCAAGTGACCCTGCTACATGGTATGCAGACAGGATGCAAATGGCATGTGGGCAGTTTGGGGGGTTTCCATTTATAGGGGTTAAGAGGAGGACTAAGATGGTACTTCTTGTAATTTGGCATGTTAGTTTAGTTAGGTTTTAGCCTTTATTTTTTTGTTGTTTTCTCAAGCTTAGCTCTTCTCAGGATCCATTGTCTGGTCAGGTCTTTGATGTGACCAGCTCAGGTGTTATTCAGTTTCTCAGGAAGTGATCAAGCTTAGGGATGGTGGGGCAACTGCCATATTCTTCCTTCACTCATTATTTTTCTATAAGTTGAAGCTACTTCTTGACATATGATTTTTTTTTAAATAATTGATTTTGTATTTGATATTTTAAAGAAAGTTTACAGAAAACTTGGATTTCCATTCTTTCATTGTTGCACAAATCTTTCCCACAGCTTCCCACTACCCACTTTGCGATGAACCTCTTATTTTGGTTTATTGTCATGCAAATAATACTTAATCATGTATTTCATTGAGAGAGTTTTCCCCCTCAACTATTTCAAAGCAGTGTTCATTGTTTAACCCTCCTTTCTTAATTTCACACAATTTCGATGTCAGTCCTGTTTTATAACAGTGGCATCATGTGGTATTTTTCCTTTTGTGACTGAGATATTTCACTCAGCATAATGTCCTCCAGGGTCGTTCATTTTGTATAATATTTTATGAGGTAGGTCCTTGTTTTTCAGTACTGCATAGTATTCCATTCTATAAATATACCACAGCTTCTCTATCCATTCATTTTTTTGATCGACACACAAGTTTTTTACTCTGACATTTAAACTTTGAATAATTCCAGATGATATTAGTCAAGAAAATTATTCTGCTTTTCTCCTACGTTGTCTATTCTCTGGGTGTATCTTTATTAAGAACAACATGGCCACTTTAAATTTCTGTTTCACTTGTATTATGCCCCAAATAAGAAAAGTCCAAAATATAATCCAGCAAACTATATTCTTTTTAAATTTATAACACATAGAATAGAGATGGATTTAAATTGGTGTACATTAATAATTCTGCTCTATTTAATTTTGAAAATGTAGCAATAAATCAGTTAACTATTAATGTCATTATGGTGGTCTATACAAAAATTACAAAATATGGAGAATAAGATGACAGACAATTCTAGATCATGAAGAAATAGGGAGATGTGGATAAGAGATCTCATGGAAAAGTGCCCCTAGTATTTGTAGGGAAGTGAAGGATAGCATTTGTAGATGACAGTGAACAAACAGACCAACTTTCCTTCAAGCAGGAATGAAGCAGATCTGGTAGGCTGGTGGCACAGATACAAGTCCATTGTTCACTGGGGTGACATCAATTTCCTTAGGGTCAACTAGAGGCTTCAAGGTAAATTTCTGTAAAATGTTGGTCAGAAATAAAAACAGCTCCATGCGGGCCAGTCCCTCTCCCAAACAACTACGTTTGCCTAAAAATAACAAACACAGAGGTTAGATACTCCTATAGTGCTATAATTTTAAGTGACACACAGAGAATATACATTATTTGTGTGAGTAGTGATTGAATACATAGATAGTTGGAACACAGATTGGAGAATTTATGTTTGTGATCAACCTAAAGCCTTATTTTAATGAGTACTTTTTATTTAACAAACTTTTTTAAAAAGTATATTCACCATAATTGACAATGAGGAAAATCTTCAAAAAGAGATTAAATGTCATAACATATTTTATAAGGAATTCAAATGTAGTAAAAAATTATGGAATTAGGGAAGGATTGGCAATGTTTCAATCTGTTTACATATGATTGACTTCAATTGAGCAAACTCCAAGGCAGCTCCCAACAACCATCCTTATGTCAAAGACTTAAATCTCCTGACTTTAGACTTGTTATTTTGACCTTTTAATTTTCCATCAATATATTTTTAGACACACTTATATTACTTTTATAAGAAGATTTAAGACAGAAGATCCTTTTTCAATGTCCAGAGTTCCGGTGCACAGCAAATGATTGAAAAGACCATGACCTAAATATGGCACATCTTAATCTTCAAATTGATACCACTACTCATCAGTAATTTGGAGAGATCCCTGACAGTGTACTTGCCTGATGCAATATATCTTCTGATCCCCAGACTGCTTGTACCAAGGATGTTGATTTATAGAATAGAGAATATACTTACAATCTTGATTTCAACAATGCCAGACCAAACAAAACACAAAAGACCACACACAGAATAAGTGAAATGACAGCTCAGCACACACACTGCAAGTGAGAAGACTCAAGAACACTTAGTGGTTATTGTTGCTGTTCTAAAGTGCCATCAAGGCAACTCTGATTCTTTGTGATCCCATGAACACCAGATCTGAAGCATGCCTTATCTTGCACCATCTTCACAGTCATTCTCCAACCATTGTGGTAATTACTACATCAATCCACTGCATTGAGGACCTTCCTCTTTGCTCATGGTCTACCTCTGCCAGCAGGTCTCTCTCTAAGAATTTGTTTCTGCTGAAATATTGCTCGGTGTAAGTGAGATGATGTTTCACCATCCTTGTCTCTACGGAGCACTGCATTTGCATTTTATTTAAAGAACAGATTTTTTTTCATTCTTTTGACAGTCCACGGTATATTCTCTTGGCAACACCACAATTCAAAGCATCAATTTTTCTTCATTCTTTCATAATGAAAAAGACTTGAATCGTTTATTGCAGAAGTTCAAAGACTACATCATTCAATATGACTTCTATCTCACCATTAAGAAAACAAAAATAGTCACCACTCGACCAAGAGGCAACATCATGCTAGATGGGGAAAAGATTGAAGTTGTCAACAATATCATTTTACTTGGATCCACAGTCAACACCCAAGGCAGTTGGTTTTTGTTGTTGTTATGTACTGTCGAGTCCACTACAAGTCAGAGCAATCCCATGGACAACAGGTCTGAACTCTGTTCTATTCTGATCTAGTTTCACTGTCTCTGACATTCTTACCGTCATTATGCTAATCCATATGATTTGGGCTTCTCTCCAAAGATATCCTTCTCCAAAGTCTGGTCCTTCTTGGCTACATGTTCAAAGTGTGTGAGAAGAAGTTTCTGAATCCTTGTCTCCAAGGAGCAGCTTGATTTCACCTTCTCCAGTGCAGACTTGTTAATTCTCTTGGAGGTCCATCATAAGTTGAATACTCTTCTCCATAATCACAACTCAGAGACATCAGTTCTTTTTCTGACATCCTTGATTATTGTCCAACTCTTTCATGTAGAACAAATAATTGTGAAACCAAGGCCTGGATCAGGGCACCTTAATCTATATGTGGAAATCCTTGCTCTTCAGCACTCTGGAGAGGTCTCTGACAACAGAATTTCCTAATACAAATAATCCTTTGATTTCCTGGCTGCTTGTTGAAAAGTGTTGATTGTGGAACTGAGCAAGATAAATTGCTGACAATCTTAATCTCTTTTCCACCTGTCAGGATGAGAATCTTTGTTTTCTTGAAGTTAAGATTCAGTACATATTGCAGAGTACAGTATTTGATCCTCTACAGAAAATGCATCAGGTCCTTTTCAATTTCAGTAAATAAGGTTGCATCATCTCCAAATTGCAAATTGTTGATGAGTCTTCCTTCACTTCTGATGCCCATTTCTCCATACAAAGTTCAGCCTCCTGAATGATCTCTTCTTCTCACAGATTGATAAAGTATGGAGATAAGCCACATACTTGATGCACTCCTTTTCTGATTTTAAACATGCAGTATTTTCTTGCTCTGTTTTGATGATTGTTTCCTGGTCTAACTATACATTTGCCTGAACACAATTAGGTTATCTAGAATTCTCATTCTTCTCAAGGTTAGCTACAATTTGTTGTGATCCATGCAATCAAATCCCTTTGCATAGACAATGAAACATAAAGACACATTCCTTTGGTACACTCTGCTTTCAGCTAAGATCCATATAACATTGACTAAAGTGACTAGTGCTATGACCTCTTCTGAACCTAGCTTTTATTTCTGTAGTTCTCTGTTGATGTACTGTTCCAGTCACTTTTGTATAACATTTACCAGTATTTTGCTTCCACATAATATTAGTTAGTTTGTTGCAATGGCTCCAGATTCAGAAATGTGTGGAATTTTGTTGGAATTAGAAATTAGAGGATTGGAAAGTTAAAATGGTTACTTTTGCTGCTACTAAATTGGGAGAGAGGGAGTTAGCTGTTTTTGCCTTGGGACAAAGGGTAAGGCCTGAGACCATAGATATATGAATGAGATCTCTAAAAGGTGGAAAATGAAGTTAAAACTGGCAATTTGTTGTTGTTGATTGCCATCAGTGGAGCACGATTCATAATGACCCAATGAACAAAAGGCCTAAAGCCTTCCTATAACTATCCTAATTTATCAATGTTCATAGAGTTTCCAGAGGCATTTTATTTAGGAAGTAGATGCCACTATCTTTATGAATATTGCTGTTTCTGTTTCTTCAATATGTTGTTGTGGTGGTGGTGGTTATGTGCCGTCAAGTCGCTTGCGACTCATAGCGACCCTATGTACAACAGCCCTAAACACTGCTCTATCCTGTGCCAATCACATGGCCTCTGACACACCCATCCTGATTACCCCAGTCACTGAATCAATCCACCTTATAGGGGTCTTCCCCTCCGGTGCTGTCCCTCCACCCTACCAAGCATGATGTCCCTCTACAAGGACCTGTATCTCCTTACAACATGTCCAAATATGTCAGACGAAGCTCCAGAATCCTTGCCTCCAAGGAGTAGCCTGGTTTAACCCTCTCTAGGATGAATCTGTTTGTTTTCTTGGCACGCTATGGAACATTCAATACTCTTCTCGAGCACCATATCTCAAAGGTGTCGATTCTCCTATCCTCCCTAGTCATTGTCCAACTCTCTGATGCATAACAAATGATTGCAAAAACCAAGGCATGTATCAGGCACACCTTAGTCTCCAGAGAGACACCGTTGCTCTTGAGTACTTTAGAGAAGTCCCTAAACACAGACTTTCCCATCGCAATACGTTTTTCTATTTCCTGGCTGCTGGTGCCAAGACCGTTGACCGTGGAGCCGAACAAACTGAAGCTGTGAACAATCTCAATCCCTTTGCCATCCATCCTAATGCTACCGATTGGTCCAGTGGTGAGAATCATGGTCTTCTTGACATTGAGCCTCAGCCCATACTGAAGGCTCCAGTCCTTGACCATCTGCAGTAAGTGCATAAGGTCCTCCTCAGTTTCAGCGAGCAGGGTTGTGTCATCTGCATAACGCAAATTGTTGATAGATCTTCCACCAATCTTAACGCCACGCTTCTCCACATAGAGCCCAGCCTCGCGGATATTCTGCTCTGCATACAGGTTGAAAAGGTATGGAGATAGGACACATCCCTGGCATACACCCTTCGCAATTTTGAACCATGCAGTGTTGCCCTGCTCTGTTCTGACGACTGCCTC
>NW_006399756.1:36588635-36589951 GCF_000299155.1 Elephantulus edwardii | reverse complement strand
TATTGAAACAGATGAGGGAAAGAACAGATTAGAGGTGATATATGATTATTATGGTTAGCACAGGAATCCAGAATTAAGGGTGCATAGAGAAGTGTACTCGGGGTGGGGAATGAGGGGGAAGGGATGGGGTAATTGTATACTAATTAAGGAATTTTTTTTTCTTTTCAGAGAGGGGAGCAAACTGGTAGGAAAGGGTGGGCAGGGAGAAAAGTGCGACAATAAATGAATGGAAATCCAAAACCTCTGTAAATGTCTATTAAAATTAATTAAAAAAATCTAATGATCATCTGACTCCATCTCATCACACCAATACCTAGTATGCCAATATTTATGTGTTCAATTTAATTTTTAACAATATCTAGTTTTCCTACATTCATGGTTCTCACATTCCATGTTCCAATCACTAGTGCCTGCTTACAACTGTTCCTCTTCCTTTATATTTCCATACTTCAAAGCTCCACCTCAGTTGCCCTTTCTGTTATTCTGCATGTATTCTGTTGTACGTAGGGTTTTCAGAGGCCTGCTATTTTGGAAGTGGATGGCTAATCCATCTTCCTAATCTGTCTTAATCTGAATGTTCAGAGTTAGAGAAGTATCCGACAGACAAAATTGCTTGGTAGGATTGTCATTTTCACAGTGTTGAGCCTTCATTAACAGGGAATATTTTCCACTTTAACTAGGTTTCTTATTGTTTTGTGTTTTTTTTTTTGTAGTAGTGTTTTCTTTTTAAAGGTCTCTTGTGTCTCTAATTAGATTTATTCCAATGTATTTCATCTTGTTGTTGTAAATGGTATTGATTTCTTAGTTGCTTTTCTGTGCTTTATTTGCTACTGTAGAGAAATCCCACTGAATTTTTAAAAATTTATTTATTTTTTCTTGTTGTGTACTGTTGAATCGGATCTGACAGACACAGGGGAACTTGTCCCTTGTTCTCCAGAGGAGTATATGATAGATTTGAAAGGTGTCTCAGTATTGTAGTGCAGCTCCTTGCAATTTAGCCACCAGAGCTTCTTTCCACTGATTTTCGTATATTGATCTTGTATTCTGCCACTCTATTAAATTGATCTACTGGGTCTAACAATTTTTCTGTTGGGTTTTTGGAGTTTTCTGTGCATACTATCATATTTTCTGTATATAGTGTCAATGCTTGGTGTCTATACTTGGACCAAGAGGCAGTTGTCAGAACAGAGCAGGGTAACACTGCATGGTTCAAAATTGGCAAGGGTGTACGCCAGGGATGCATCCTGTCTCCATACCTTTTCAACATGTATGCAGAGCAGATTATCCGAGAGGCTGGGCTCTATGAGGAGAATTGT
>NW_006399756.1:36583206-36585023 GCF_000299155.1 Elephantulus edwardii | reverse complement strand
GGTGAGCACATATATAACTTCATCTGTAAGTGGAAATATGTGAATTGGTATCCTATCAATTCCTGAGGCCTTAGTTTTTGACAATGTCTTCAGTGCACCTTGAACTTCTTTCTAATTATTGAAACTTGAAGCTTGAATTTGTTTATCAGTTCTTTCAGCTCAAGAAGTGCTGATTGAACTCTTCCATTTTTATTCCTCTATTCTGTTTCTGCATGTTGTTGTTGTTGTTATTTGTTGTTGAGTGGCTTGCAATTCATAGTGGCCCTATGACAATAGTCCTGAAGTCTACTCTATCCTGTGTCAGCGACACTTACCCTCATTACCCCAGTCACTGAATCAATCTCATCAATTGTCCTCCTCTCCTTTCCTGTCCCTCCACCCTTCCCAGCATAATGTCCTTCTCCAGGACTTATCTTTCTTTGCAACATGCCCAAAGTATGCCAGAGGAAGCCTCATAATCCTTGCCTTCAAGGAGCTGCCTGATTTCACCCTCTCTAGGACAAACCTATTTGCTCCCCTGGCAGTCCACGATATTCAACATTTTTCTCCAGCACCACAGCTCAAAGGCATCAATCATCTTTCTATTATCCCTAGTCATTGTCCAGCTCTCTGACACATAATAAGCAATTGTGAAGACAAAGGCCTGGATGAGGGGCACATTGTTCTATAGAATGATGCTATTGGTTTTCTGCACACTGTAGAGATCTCTAATAGCCAACTTTCTCAATGCAATTTATCTCATGATTTCCTGGACGCTGGTTCCAAGAGTGATGATTGTGGAGCCTAGCAAACTAGTTATTAACAATCTCAATCTCTTCACCATCTATCATAATGTTTCCAATGTTTCTGCATATTGTGTTATAGTGTTTACTCTGTATTCTTGAACTGCCTTTTAAATGTTCTGTTCAGCTTCTCTTTTATTTCAACATCTTTCTCTTCGTTTTGTTTTTGCTTCTTGATGTTATAGTCAAATTTTCAGAGTCTGTTCCAATAGCAATTTGGTATTTAAATGAGCAAAATAGAAATTTACCAACTAAAATGTGGAGATTAATGCATGAGGCATAAAGTTGCTGACTTATACACTTTCACAATCATAGTTATTGCATATTGTAAGGAGCAAATTGATTCTTCAATTGTTAAGGTTAACGGCTAGCAAAGCCAGGGGTTGGGTGGTCTGTAATGTTAAGGGGTTTTTGTTCAAAATAGCTTTCGTAGCCATAGAGTTTGACTAAGTCATTGGACTTCGAGAATAAATTGTGTTAGACTATCCACAAGGACATTGGCTAATCTTGCCATTTAATAGAGCTGATCCAGAAACCGGATTTAAGAATCTCTACATTAGCAAAAAGGAAGCAAGAGAAAGTAATAAATATACTCTTTGGTGCTAGAGATTCTTGTGCCAGCTAGACCCACAAGAGCAGAAACAGCTGTTGGCCACAGTAGATAACCAGAGACCTGACATGAGGTAGAGCTGACCTTAGAACGGCTACCCCATGGAACCTGATCTAAGAGCTCAAGTTTGTTGGAGGATTGAGGTGGGGGTGGGGAGCCATAATGGCAAGACGAAGAGCCTGAAGCCACAAGGCTGAGGTGCCTGTGAATGCATTGGAAGTTGTCTTGACTGAGTCATTGTCTCTGTTACCAATCTGAAATAAAACCTTTGACTTCCCTACTATGGTTCTGTGTGTTCTGTGAGCTATTGTTATGGATTTCAGACTCAGTAAAGCAGTAATATTGGTATTAGAAAGTGAGAGGAGGTGTGGGAATATGAGGAACATGTCTGACTTCACAGAAATTGGTTTTGTATTGTGGGTGCT
>NW_006399756.1:36567363-36580121 GCF_000299155.1 Elephantulus edwardii | reverse complement strand
ATATCTAACAGACAGAAGATGAACTGATGCCTTTGAGTTGTGGTGCTAGAGAGGAGTCTTGAACATATAATGGGCCATCAAGAAAACAAATAAGTCTGACTTGGAGAGGGTGAAACCAAGTTTCTCCTTGGAGGCTAGGATTTTGAAGCTTAATCACCCACACTTTGGGTATGTAGCTAGGAAAGGCTAGTCCTTGGAGGACATCATGCTTGGAAGTGTGGAAAGACAGTGCAAGAAAGGAAGATCCAGGTTGAGATGTGTTGATAAATTAACTGAAGTAATGAAGGTACGTGTATTTGAGTCAGTGTGACTGGCTCAGAACAGGGTGGGCCTCAAAGCTGTTGTACATAGGACAGCTATGAGTCACAAGCGATTCAATGGCACACAACAACAACAGTGCCCACCAGAGAGTTATTGTGGCTTAGTGAGTAAGGAGCTGTACTGTCAATTCAAAGGAACATGGTTCAAAACCACTAACTGCTTGCTCTACAGGAAAAATATGGAAAATCTCATGCTGTCTGGTTTATTGTCTCTGCAAACCTGCTGGATGGGCGGCTAAGAGTTGATTCTGAATCAATGGCATATAACCAGTAAACTTCTAGAAATTTTCCTGAAAAAATACCTTCTCACTTAACACTAGGCCATAAATTTTTTATTACTTCTTATGTATACAAATATTAGATAATGAATAATGAAACTGAAGATGATTCGTTGACTTTGAACTGTGTTGTTGGCTAAGAGCATTGAACATACCACATTCTGGCAAAAGCACAAAATTATTTTGGAGAAAATGCAACCTCAATGCTTTTTGGATGCAATGGTGATGAAACTCCTCTCATATATTTTGGGCATATAATCAAGACGTGCCAGTCCCTGGAAAAGACACCAGACAGCTTGAAAAGGTGGAAAGTGAGTGAAAGAGAGGGAGACTCTAAACTTGGTGTTTGACTAGTGAACTACAACAGGGAGCTTGAGCAAGGTAGAGAGTGTGAAGATGGCACAGGGTAGGACGAGGCTTCAGTTTGCTTTGCATTAGGTCACAATGTACTGTAGTCAGTGAAACATCATCTAACCACAACCTAACCTCATCACCCTCACGAATCTTTATGATCTTGCTCTGCCCATGCTTTCTTTCCCATCTCAACCCCCTTCCTCTTCTGTGCAAAGTTGTCCTTTTCTATCTCTGTATCAAACTCAGACTCATCATACCAAGTGCCTTAGTAATTTAAATAATGAGGTTTGTTTAAGAGAAATAAGGTAGAAAATTCCAGCAATTCAATACCAACTTTCTTTTTGAAGTTCAGCCTTCTGAACTCTATCATTTGTATTCGTACCTCTGACCTCAGGGTGCTTCAGCAGAAGTAGGAGTCCATATCTCAGGGTGGTGCTTACTGTCTCTGTCCCAGCTCCAAACAGGTCAGTTACAGTGGTTACCATGTTTTCAGTAGTAAATTCAGTTTGTTTATTGTGCTTTTCCTACGAATATTAGGCAATAGTTTGACAAATGATTTTTCCAGTTTATATATTTGAAATCAATTCAAAAGAATGTACTATTTGAAAGGTACACAAACTTAGAAATTAGTTCTTTGTATTTAAAACATTCTTTATGGTATGGTTGATATTGCAGATAAGATGACTTTAATACGATTTCCTATCTACTTTCCTTTTCCTGTGTAAAATTTCCATTTCCCATCCTTTTGCACCTTTGAATCAAAAACTCATGGTTCAAATCCACCAGCTGTTCTATGACAGAAAGAAGAGTAATGCACTCATGTGTGATTTACTACTTTTGAAAATCCATTGGATTGCCAGCTACGGCTTAGACCACAAAACCAACCTAATTTCCTTTTCTTGTGTAAAATTTCCTTTTGTCATCTTAGGTAGGTTATGCCAGAGGATTTTTGCCAATGAGTTATAAATCATGCCCAATACCTAAAGGAAAGACAAAGTATGCGTACTTTGAGTTCTTGACTACTGCTTCCATGTGCACTGATTGTGAGTCCAAATAAGCGAAATCCTTGACAACTACAACTTTTTCTTCATTCATTATGATACCATCTATTGTTCCAAATATAGGATATTTGCTTTCATTAATCTAAGTTGTAATCTAAACTGAAACATTTTATTAGTGAGTGTTTCACAGTAAAGGTTTCAAATCTCCTTCGTTTTCAGCAATGAAGATTATGTAATGTGCATGTTCATACTTATTGCTATGCATTGTGAACGTATATGAGAATATGAACTATATGAAAAGCAATGTATCAGAATTGGAGGGAGACTCCTTAACTATCTCTGAGATGCAGATACACCTTTCTTGCAGAAAAGAACTTAATCAAGAAGTACTTAATGTTGAAGCTTACAAACTATATCCTCTGTACAAATTATGGCTGAACGTCAATAATAAAAATTCCTCATATGTATATCAGTAAACAACATCAAGATAAATAGATTGAAATTATCAAGGATATAATTTTACTTTGATTCACAATTAATATCCATGAAAACAATTATTAAGAAATCAAGGGATATGTTGAAATGGCAAATCTGATTTTAAATACCTTTTTAAAGTGTTAAAGAGAAAGGACGTCACTTTGAAGGCTAATTTGTGCCAGTCTCAAACTATGGTATTTTTCAGTCTTCTCATATTATTGTGAAAGTTGGACAATGAATAAAGAAGATCAAAGAAAATTGTCTTTAACTTTCAGAGTTGATGAATACTGAATATCTCATGGATTACCAAAAGAACAAACAAATCTTTCTTGGATTAAAATTTATAGAGAACATTGTGATGGATGGAAAGAAGATTGACACTGTCAAAAGCTTCATCTTTCTTTTACCCACAATTAACCACCTTGGTACCAGCTGTCAGATAATAAGGCGATGCATTGCCCTGGGAAAATCTGCAGTTATTGAGGAGTAATGATGTCAGTGTGAGGACTAAGGGGTGTCTGATTCAGGCCATATTTTTTCTGCTCACTTATTACACATCTGAGAACTGGACGGGTGACAAAAACAGAACTGACACCTTTGAGTAGAACTGACACCTTGAGTTCAGGTGTTGGAGAAGAGCTGTGAACATCCCATGGTTGGTCATGAGAACAAACAGAGATGTCTTGGAGAGGCTGCTCCTGGAGTGCTCATTGGAGGAAAGAATGATCCGGCTTTACCTCCATACTTCAGGCATGTTTCTAGGAGGGGCTACTTCTTGGAGAGGGACATGATACTGTAAAAGATGGAGAGTTGGTGAAGGAGAAGAAGACCCTTGATCAGGTGGGTTGACACTGTGACTGCTGCAATGGGCTCTTAAGTGTTGGGAACTGAGAGGATGGCACAGGCTAGAGCAAGGTTCATATCTTTTGTTTATCAGGTTGCTATGAGTCTTACTCAAATCAACACCACCTAACAACAAACAGTAACAACAAGTAGTATTTCCTTGGAAGCAAGATGGTGAGATTTTGTCTCACATACTTTTGGCATATTATCAGAAAGAGTCATAACTTGAGAAAGATATCATACTTGGTCAAGTAAAAGACTAGTGAAAAAGAGGAAGGTTTTCAACATGATGGAATGCCTGCAGTCCCATTGAAATGGAGTATAAATAAACAAACAAACAATTGATTTGGTATTGACTTCTATTCTTGGCATACAGATCATTCTAAACATTTCTCACGATAATTTTCCTTGTAATTATTGGCATTTTTATTCCTGTGTTGAAAACCATATCTACTTGATCAAATATAAAACTTTTCATGCCAATATCCATACGTAAGGGTATCTGACAGACAAAATATTCCAACTCTGTGATTGTTCTAATTAATTTTTGGTCAAGGACAAATGAGGTTTTTCCCTTCAACTTACCTTATTTCTTTCCCACAACAAAAATCTGTACATACAATTTTACATATGTGAAATGCCTTCTCCTTCCCTTACTGCAGTATTTCTATTCATTCTCTCATTCACTTTGAGCAATGATGATTCCCATCTTATTTGATAAAATGATATTTAATATTTTCTAAATTCGTTTCATTGTTCTCTTTCATTGTTGGTGGGCACTTTACTTCTATTTAGGCAGATTGTAAGTAGCCAAAGACCATAACAATCAACACTCAAAATAACAGTAATCAAAATTAAAAGATGTTTTGCTGAGTGAAAGTGCTGAAATACAAAGATGTTAGTTTTAATACTAAGGTGTGCCTGAATCAAGGCATGGAATTTTCCATTCTTTCATAAACGTGTATAAGATAGACAGTAATAAGGAAGATCAAAGGCATGATGTCTTTCAATTTTTGTATTGGGGAAGCATATCAAGTATCCCATGGATATTTCCCATAAAAAACAAACAAAACTCTCTTGGAGGAAGTGTATCCAGACTGCTCCTTGGAGGAAGAATGATGAGACTTCATCTCATATACTTTGATCATGTTTGAAGCGGAGACCACTCTCCGAAAATGATGTTATATGTGGAATGGAGGAGGGTGAGAATAAGAAAGACCTTTAACAAGATGACCTGACATAGTGACATTAACAGTGGACTTGTCATAGTGGAGATTATGATGATGCAGGACAAGGTTTTGGCCTGATGTTCAGGTCGTTATGAGTTCACTCAATGGTACTAGGAGAAACAATATAGAAAAGGGTCTACTTATTTTAATTTCTGAACTGTTCAACATAATGTAATTTTAAAATTACCTCATAAGGATTATTGTTGATCCATGCACATGGTGTCATTGTTATGTGACATCAAGTCCCTTGTGATTCAGCAATGCTATCTACAACAGCCCTGAAAGCTGCTCTGTCCTGTGACATAATTATTGTCTCTGACACATCTACCCTTATCTCCCCAGTCACTGAATCAATCCATCTCGTCCAGGTCTTTCTTTCTTGCACTGAATCTCTAAACTCCCAAGCATGACCACCCTCTCCAAGGACTGGTCTTCCTTGAAACATGCACAAAGTATGTCAGAGCTTCAAAATTCTTACCTCCAAGGAGCAGCCTGGTTTCGGCCTCTCTAGGATGAACCTGTTTGTTCTCTTCACAGCCCAGTACTCTTTTCCAGCACCACACCTCAAAGGCACCAATTATTCTGTCATCCTTAGTCATTCATTGTTCAGCTCTTTGATGCATAGCAAGTAATAACAAAGACCATGAACTTGATTAGGCACATCTTAGTCTCTAGACTGACATCATTACTCCTCGGTCCTCTAGTGAGGTTGCTGACAGCACATTTTCCCAATGCAATTCCTCTTTTGATTTCCTAACTGTTGGTATCAATGATGTTGATTGAGGAACCAACCAAGCTGAACCTGTAACAGTCTCAATCTCTTCAGTATATAGCATGATGTTGCCAATTTTCACAATGAAAGGAACTGAGGAACATATTCAAGCGGTGAGTTGCAATATTTAACAGTGCTGTGGGCAGAATATTGAATAACTCAGGAAGCAACAAAAGAGGATAGAAGGAGTACACAGAGTTACTATACAAAAAAAATTGGCTGACGCAGAAGAATTTCATGAATCAACATATTATCAAGAGCCTATGGTGATGAAGGAGGAAGTTCATGCCACTCTGAAATAACTGTCAAAAAACAAGCCCCAGGAACTGATGGAATACCAATTGACATATTTCAAGAAAGAGACGCTACCCTGATGTGCGCATCAAGTTGTGCCCAGAAATCAGGAGGACAACTACCTGGTCAAGTGACTAGAGGAGATCCATGTTTATTCCCATTCTAAAAAAATGTGACCTAACAGAGTGTGGAAATTATCGAACAATATATTTAGTATCACATGCAAGCAAAGATCCTTCTGAAAATTGTAGAAAATATGATTGGAACAGTACATTAGCAGGGAGATGCCACTTGTGCAAGCTGGATTTAGTAGAGACTGTGGTGCTAGGTGTATTATAGCCAATGTTAGATGGATTGTAGCTGAAGGCAGAGAGTCCTAGAGGATTGTCTGTCTCGGTTTCATTGACTGTGCAAAGGCATTTGACTTTGTGGGTCCTAAAAAACTGTGGCTAACTCTGAGAAAAATGAGAATCCCAGAACACTTGATTGTAGTTATGTGAAATCTATACTTGGACCAGAAGACAGTTATGAGAACAGAGTCAGAAAACATTGTACGGTTCAAAATCAGGAAAGGTGTTTACAAGAGATCCCTCCCATCTCCCCACTTTTACTGTCTATATCAGAAAAGGTCATCTGGGAGGCGGGCTTTATGAGGAGTTATGTAGTATCAGGATTGGAAGAAGACTCACCAGCTACTTGTGTTATGCCGATGACACAGCTTGATTGCTGAAACTGAGGAGGGCCTAAGGCATTTAGTACAAAAGGTCAAGGACTGCAGCCTTCAATATGGATTGAAACTCAACATCAAGAAAACAAAGATTTTCACCTTGCACATAAGAGGCAAGTAAATCGCTTGACAAACGTCACTTGTCTAATCAGGTATGAAAGGAAATTTTGCATTGGAACATCTGCTGTCAAGTACTTCTCCAAAGAAAATGATATCCGTTTATTCATTTTCTCCTGTTCAATTACCCTCCTGTTTTCACTGAGCAAGACATATGTTTAAAATTGAAAAGAAAGAGAAGGGGAAATAGGAACAGAAGAAAAGGGGAATGTCACTAGGATAGCTGAGGTTAGTGGGTGGAGGGGCGAAGTAGGAAAGGGGTCCATGATGGCTTGAAGAGGAGATAATAAGTTGTTGTTGTTGTTGTTGCGACTCATAGTAACCCTATGTACAACAACCCTAAACCATGCACTATCCTGTGCCAATCTCATTGCCTCTGACACACCCATCCCGATTACCCCAGTCACTGAAGCAATCCACCTCATAGAGGAGCTTCCCCTCCTGCGCTGTCTGTCCACTCTACCCAGGATGATGTCCTTCTCCAAAGACCTGTCTCTCCTTACAACATGTCCAAAGTACGTCAGATGAAGCCCCAGAATCCTTGCCTCCAAGGAGCAGCCTACTTCAACCCTCTCTAGGATGGATCGGTTTGTTTTCTTGGCAGTCCATGGTACATTCAGTATTCTTCTCCAGCACCACAGCTCAAAGGCGTCAATTCTCCTTCTACCCTCCCTAGTCATTGTCCAACTCTCTGATGCATAACAAGTGATTGCAAAGACACCGTTGCTCTTGAGTACTTTAGAGAGTTCCCTAACAGCAGACTTTCCCATCACGATATGTTTTTTTATTTCCTGGCTACTGATGCCAAGAGTGTTGACCATGGAGCCGAGCAAACTGAAGCTGTGAACAATCTCAACATCTTCGCCATCCATCCTGATGCTACTGATTGGTCCAGTGGTGAGAATTTTTGTCTTCTTGACATTGAGTCTCAGTCAATATTGAAGGCTGCAGTCCTTGACTCTCCGCAGTAAGTGTATGAGGTCCTCCTCAGTTTCAGCGAGCAGGATTGTTCATCTGCATAACGCAGATTGTTGATAGATTGTCCACCAATCCTAACGCCATGCCTCTCCTCATAGAGCCCAGCCTCTCGGATAATCTGCTCTGCATACAGGTTGAAAAGTATGGAGATAGGACACATCCCTGGCGTACACCCTTCCCAATTTTACACCATGCAGTGTTGCCCTGCTCTGTTCTGACGACTGCCTCTTGGTCCAAGTATAGGTTTCGCATTAGCACGATTAAATGTTCTGGGATTCCCATTCTTCTCAGAGTCAGCCATAGTTTGTTATGATCCACGCAGTCAAAAGCCTTTGCATAATCAATGAAACACAGATAGACATTCTTCTGGTATTCTCTGCTTTCATCCATCTAACATCAGCTACAATATCCCTAGTACCACGACCCCTTCTAAACCCAGCCTGGACTTCTGGCAGTTTTCTGCTGATGTACTCTTCCATTCGTTTTTGGATAATCTTCAGTAGAAATCAATGATATTGTTCTGTAGTTTCCACACTCAGTTGGGTCGCCCTTCTTTGGGATGGGAACAAATATAGACTTCTTCCAGCCTGTTGGCCAAGTGGATGTTCTCCAGATTTCTTGGCACAACTTGGTGAGCACATTCATGGCAGCATCTTTTAGCTGAAATATGTCAATTGGTATACCATCTATTACTTGGCCTTATTTTTGGCTATTTCCTTCAAAGCAGCTTGAACTTCTGCCTTCATCACCATAGGCTCTGGCTCAAATCCTATTTCATTAAATTCTTCTGTATCTGCAAAATATTACAATGAAATGTACGAGGAGCTAGAGTCGGAAAATCAAAAGGGCCAAACTCGTTCAGCATTTCTTAAGCTCAAGGAACTGAAGAATAAATTCAAACCTTGAGTTGCTACAATCAAGGATGCTTTAGGCAGAATGCTAAATGATCCAGGAGGTATCAAAAGAAGATGAAAGGAATATACTGAGTCATTGTATTGAAAGGAATTGGCAGATATAGAAGAATTTAATGAAAGAGATTAGAAGTCTAGATTAATAATAATTAATGATATAAGATACTATATGAATGATTATATGCAAAACAATAAAAAGCCACCTCTAAAATTTTGTCAGTTTAAAGAGTAAGGTATATCGGTCTAAGTCATCGTCTTTTCAGTTACTTGCTGTGCATCTGAAAGTTGGACAATGAGTAAACAAGACAGAAGAAGGATTTGAGCCTTCAGGTTATGGTGTTGGGGATGAGTGCTGACTCCCGTAAATTGCCAAAAGAACAAAAAAGTCCATCTTGGAAGAAGTGCAAACAGGGTGATTATTAGAAGAAATGATGGAAAAACTTCCAACACACTTGTCAAGGGAGGATATTCTTTGGAAGAAGACATCAAGTTGGAAACGTGGAAGGTCAGAGAAAGAGAAGACCTCCCACAAGATGAACCTACACTGTGACAGTAGCATTGGGATCTGGGATATGACAGATGGTGGGAATGAGGCAGCACCAGGCAAAGTTCATAAAGTTGCTTCCAAGTAGTTGTCAGCTTGATAGCATCAGACAACAACAGCAGTAAAGTATGGACCTGTTTAATGAACTAAAATTACACAAGTAAACAAACAACTTCTATGTCACTAACATTTTACCTGTTGCATTTTTATCAGGAAGCAATCAATGAAATCTCGAGGATTGTTAATGTCAAGAGTGTTTTGGTGTTCTTTAACTTTCTCCAAAAAAAAGGCTTCCATATACCTGATATTCTCAAGTACTTTGTTATGACTCCCGGGAAAATAATCAAGGATTACAGGAAAAGCATTGCAGACCTAAGAGAGAGAGAAGAATTTGACTAAATACTAAAGTATTTCACATGTGCCCTATACCGATCCCTAGATATAAACTGGTTTATAATCCCTAACTTGAAGGGAATATTTTTATTGTAAATATAATTTTATAGGTTTATAAAAAGACAAAAGGGAGAAAACAATGATTATTAAAAGACTTATTTTCTGTTTTTCTACATGATTTTTAAAGAATAAAACTATTTATACCAATCTTCTAATGTTACATGGATTGTAAAATAGAGCATAGGATAAATCGGCACAGTTCATATTTTGTGATGAAAAGAGAGGTTAACAGGATATGGAGAAAAAACAAGTCAGACTGCTTCTTCCCCATCAGTAGCAGTATTATGGAACTAAGATAGATTTAAAATTAGCATATCATGAATGAAAAAGCTATGCAAAAGAGCATGTCAGTGAATACTTTCAGATCATGCAATTATCATTTAGACAGAACACATCCACACTGTAACGGAATAGTGCAAGGGAAAACTATGTTTTGTATTTAGTACACTTTTTTCATCCCTAACAAATAAGCATCATCTATGGAATCACAGGTGAAGAATCAAAGAGCCCTGCGCTAATGAGTATTTCCTGGTTGTGCCTGTGCTTTCAACCTCCTAACTCCTTAATATCCTGTCATAGACTATTTTGACAAGGAATCTGATAAAGAGATCACTATGTATTGATTGGAAACAGCTTTATATGTGCAATGAAAGTCTTTTAACAAGGGTTTTGGATCTCCTTTGAGTACTCTGTCTATGCTTCTTTGACAGTCATCAGAGCACTTGGGTTAGGAGTAAAGTGGCGAAAAAAGACAGGACAGGGAAGCTCATTGGCTTGGCAACATCTATACCTTAGGTATCCTTTTCTAGTATGTGAAAGAAATAGCAGCAGCATCTTTTGTTGATGTTCACTTCATGATGCTGTCTCAGTTATATAGTGCTGTTATAGCAAAAATACTATGAGCGTGTGACTGTAAGAGAAATCTCCTTTCTCACAAGCTAGGAGGCCGTAAGTTCTCTTTCAGGATGCCAGGTCTAGGGAAATGCTTTCTTTCTACATGAGCTCTGCAGGAAGACCCTTGTCTGCATGAGTTCCTCTTCCTGACAATGTTTTTGTAGTTTGGCATCTCTTTTTTCACCTCTGTTTGATCATTTGCTTGTTGTTTAATTGCTCTTACATCTTAAAAGAAATTTAATCAAAATAAACTTACTTAAAATGGTGTCTGAGAAAGGGTCTAGAATTTATATTACATTATTTTGAGGTGACACAATTCAATCTTTAACTAACCCTAAATAAGATTTTTTAAAATTGTGTAGCTTTGTCTACATAGAACATTGCATTTGACAGAAAATTAACCATAAATAACTTCGAGGAATCAACAGTTTTGACCATACCTGCATCCATGGTGAGCTTAGAACACTGACATTTTCATTGAGTTTTCCCATCAAGGTAAGCAAATCCTGGTCTTTATAATCAAAATGATGATGGAAAACAACTGAGCAGATCACATTACAGGGTGCACAGCCCAGGATGAATGTCGGATCACAGGGTGAGCCTAAAGAAGTGAAATATTTTTTAAAAATAAGATCAAAATATGTGGGTTATTTACTGCTATTATTAAATGGATGGTTTAAAGAAGTTATTTTTTTTTTCATAGTTTATAACGCCATCAATCCAAATTCAGAGTATCAGCTCAGGAAGGTTTTCTTTCTCTGTTAGCTCTGGAGGAATATCCTTTTCTTCTTGCAGTGGCCCAATGTCCCTTGGAGATCTCTACATGTCTTGGCATCAGTTGTCCTGGGGGAGAGGAGGTTCTAAAACACCAGTGCCCAATCCCAAAGGATACACCATTCCTGGACCCATAGGTGCAGTCACTTTGTCAGTCTGTCTCGTTGAAGATCTTCCGTCTCCTTCACTGACTCTCCACCTTTCCAAGCATGCCGTCTCTTTTCATGGAATAGCCCCTCACACTTAGAAGTGTGGTGTTGAGGAAGAGTACTGAATATATCATTGACTGACAAAAGAATATGTCGAGAGAAGATGCAGCCAGATTGCCCCTAGCCGGCAAAGATGATAAAACTTAGTCTCACTTATTTTGGGCATGTTGCTAGAGTGTATCAACACTAATATGAGAACTTGTCGATTTTGTCATCCCACTATGCTTTAAATGAACATACTAGAAGTGGAGGAGAGGATAATCACTGCCATCAAGAAAGAAGGGCACATTCTATGGGCCCCAGATCCCTGTAGCAAGCTCATCTTTGATCCAGAAGACAGCGATATGGCCAGAGAGATGTTGAAAAATAACAACCAGCCGCTGTGTAGTCTTGGTGGCAAGAGAAATGAGAGTGTCAAAAGGCAAAACAGTAAGTGAATTAACTCGGTCCCACAAGGAGAAATAGTATATAACACCCTGCTTGTAGAAACAGAAGGATAACTAGTAGAACATGTATGAGCATCCGAGGGGCTACGGCAGGAACATGGGGGTGAGGGTGAGCAAGGGGGTAATCATAGGGTCACACACTTAGATGGGTAGAGGGAGGAGTGAGTAAAGGAAATGGGAAAGATCTGGTGTGAAAATCAGTATAGATGTACTTTGTAAGTAAACCAGTGTAAAATAAAAAATTTATTAAAAAATAAGGCAAATCAGAATGTTCCTGTGTTATTTTAGTTACCTTCATGTTAATAATTTTAAGGTGACCCACAGACTCTAAGAACAACAGTTTGAAACCTGGCCCTATCCTGCAAGATCCTCACAATCTCTGTCATACTCAAGCCCATTTTTTTAATTTACATTTCAATCCATCTTGTCAAGTGTCTTATCTTTGCTAGTATTAGTTAACTAGTGCTTCTGTATATAGTTACAAGTTGATGATTTTAATTAACAGAAACTTCTCTCTCTCTCTCTCTCTCTCTCTCATTAACATCAAGTCAGTACTGACACATAGCTGACACTCCTTTGGGTTTCTGAGACTACAGATAGAAGGAGAAGAGAAGGCCATTATTTCCCCCAAGGGTTTGCTGGTACATCCAATCCAGTAGAGAGGCACAGGCTTTGTGCTCGTAATACAACTCCCTATGACTATGCCACCAGAGCTCACTTCTGACAGTTTAAGTAGTTAGAAGTCCAAAATCAGGGTGACTAAATCTGATATCTTTTTGTTGGTTGTGGAGAAAGTGCTTGCTTCCTTCAGCATCTATAGTCCCACCATTCTTTGAGATGTAGGTATCTTGGACCTCTCTGATGTAAAGGAACTTCATTGAAGAGGGGCTAAGGTCAAAAAAGATGTCCTGTATTCTACGTTATTATGTTATATATTCTCAGGGGTACTGAAAGTCTCCTCCTTTATAGCTCTCCCTCCTCTTTTATCTCTATTGTTGTTGTTAATTACCAACAAGATAATTATGGCTCAAAGCAACTCTATGACCAATGGACCTGAGCTTTGCCCTATCCTGTCCTTTCCTCATCATCTCTGATGTACTGGAGTCTATTGTTACAGTCACTGTATCAATCCATCTT
>NW_006399756.1:36562142-36565703 GCF_000299155.1 Elephantulus edwardii | reverse complement strand
GTACTCTTCACTTTCAGAGAACAAGGTTGTGTCATCTACATAATACAGATTGTTGATATGTCTTCCTGTAATCCTCATGCTACAATGTTCTTCAAAAATTCCAGCCTCTCAAACAATTTTTCCAGCATATAGATTGAATATGGAGAAAAGGAATCCAGGTTGGATGTACACCTTTCTTGATTTCAAACCATCCAGTGCTCCCTTGCTCTGTTTGGACAACAGCTTCTTGCTCTCGGCATATGTTTGCATGAGCACAATTAAGTGTACTTGGATGACCACTCTTCTCAATGCTAGACTAGTTAGTTCTGATAAACCCAGTCAAATGTCTTTACATAGTGAATAAAACATAAATAGACATCCTTCTGGTATCCTTTAATTTCAGCCAAGATCCACCAGATATTAGCAATGATATCTCTGGTCTGGCAGTTCTCTTCACATCTACTGTTCTAGTAACTTTTTAATAATCTTCAGCAAAATTTTATTTACATGTGCTATTACTTATATTGTTTGGTTATTTCCACATTCTGCAGGATCACCTTTTTGGGGGAGTGGGAACAAATATGGATCTTTTTCAGTCAGTTGGCCAGGTAGTTATTTTCCAAATTTTTTGGCACGGACTGGTGAGTATGTCCAGGGTTAGATCTGTGAGCTGAAACATATCACTTAGTACCAAATTGATTTTTGAACCCTTAATTTTTTTCTCAGTTGCTTTTGTACAGATTTACGTCCTTTCTTTATTATTGGTTCTTGGCCACATGCTATCTACTGAAATGGTTGTGTATCAGCCAATATTTTTTTGGTATAGTGACACTAGATATTACATCCATTTTTTTTAAATGTTTCCTGCATCATTCAAGAGAGCATTCTTCTGTATTGCAACTTGAGACTTGAATTTTTTCAGTTCTTCCAGCTTTAAAAATGCCCAACAACTTATTCTTGTTTTTATATTATCCACCTCTAGTGATGTGTACATTTTGTTATAGTACTATGCTTTGACCTCTTGAATTGTCCTTTGAAATCTTCTGTCTAGCACTATTTTCATTACACTAGAAGCTAAAGATCTATTTTGATATATTTATTTCTGTTTTGTAAGGATCTTTTTCTTTATCCTAAGATGACCTTCTGTCAATACGAGGATTACTGAAATATAGGCATCAATAACTAAAGCTAAAGAGGAGGAAATTGATGATTTCTACCAACCTTATTACCTCACTTACTTTAGACCTATTGCTAGGAGAGGCTATTCCCTGAAGAGGGACATGATACATGGCAGAGTAGAGGGTTGGCAAAGGAAAAGAAGACCCTTAACTAGGTGGTGCGACAAGGTGGCTTCTGCAGTCATCTCTAGTGTGTCAGGAAGTGTAAGGATGGCACAGGATAGGACATGGTTCAGATCCCCTGTTCATAGGCTTAGTAGAAGTCATAATCGACTTAACAGCACATAACAACAATAACAACCAACTTTTGCAGCTTGAAATCAATTGATATGCCATCAAGATTCTTAATAATAATAGGTGGCTGGAATGCAAAAGTTGGAAGCAAAGAAGGACTAGTATTTGGACTTTATGTACTTGGTAACAAAAATGAAGCCAGAGATTGTGAAATTTAATTTCATACAATTAATTAATTACTCATTGCAAATATCTTTAATAATAAACCCACAAGTGTTAATGCTACACAGGGACCTGATCTATGGACTGATCAGAGATCACATTGACTGTATTTGTAAAGAGAATTATCAGAGAATAAATCTTTCGTCTCTAGAGAAAACGTTGTAGGCCACATGTAGTGAAACTCCTTTTTGCACTCATTTTTATTCTCTCCTTTTTGAGCTTTGATGGGATTTAAGGAAGAGTTGATTTTTACCTGGAACCCTTGTACAGCTCTTTAGTTTACCTGATTATGGGCTGTACATTGCATAGTTTCCACTTCACATCATTATATACCTATATTTGAAGGGAACAAAATTGGATCCATGCCATGGGCCAATGATCAGCTGAGTAACTTTGTTCGGGAAGCATGGGGGTGGAGTGAGTGCTTTTGAGATTATGTCAGTCAACTAGGTTTTCTGACTCATGGAAGTCAAGCCAAGAGTCTCTGGGCCTAGGCTTTTCGCTGCAGTGATTTGCTTTGGGGAAGTTAAAACTGTTGACAGAAAAGAGAGGGCGGTCTGTTAAGGTGAGAGATACTGAGTAAAGAATCACCTACCATTGGTTTTTCTCAGTTCCTCAACGAGAGTTCGGGCTTCCTGTTGAACACGTTCCTCAATGCTTCTCTTGCCCATTCCGAAATTCCGCAGAGTCATGAGAGAGAAGCGTCTGATGTCTTTCCATGTCTTTCCATTGCTGAAACCGACTCCTGTCAAAAGGTGTAAGAGAGAGCAGAACAGAGATCTTGGCCTAGAAAGTGGACATTTGGACAATTATGAGGCTGGGCCTCAATGTCTGCAGGGCACTCCTTGCCATTGGTACTGCACACACATACCACGGTTTTTATTCGTCCTTTCAAACACTGGAACATGGGCTCTTCCAGAAAAGTCCTCTTCTTGATCCAACAAGGCTTCTTTCACTGTTTCATAGCCATGCAAAACCACTGTGGGTTTCATGCCAAAATACAGAGTGAACACAGGGCCATAGGTTTCTGAGAACTAGGAAAAAGAATGGAGATGCACTTTTAGCAAAAGAAGTTAAGTCTTTGTTCTATTATATTGTGCAAAATTCACATTGGTAAAGTTATATGGTTAATGTTTCATATTGATACACAAACCTCAAATAATTCTCCATTTTATGCATATGTATTTCTTTCTCTCTCATTGCTGTTATGTGAGAACTGACTCATAGCTCAGAAGCTATGAATGCACAGGACATTATCCATTTTTCTCCTGTGGAGCAACTGGTGGATTTGAACTTCTTGCCTTTGGGTTGCCAGTGCACTCCCTACCTACTATGTCACCAGAGTATAAGTAGACTACATACACTTCGTATTTTTATACAACTGTATCAGCATGACCCTACATATTAATTAGGGAGCTCCAGTGGCCTATTGCCAAGAAGTTATACCTCAATCCTGAAGCACATGGTTCAAATTCACCAGTTCCTCTGTGGAAGAAGTACTATCCATCTTCTCTCATGCTATTAACTGCCTCTGAAAACCTACCAGAGGGTCAACTACGGGTTGGTTCCAACTCTAAGGTACACAACAACAACTCAATGTTTTCTAGAACATATTTGTAAATAGTGTTGAAAGTAAAATTCATTGCTAGCAAGTTCATTCAGACTCATAGTGACCTTTGAACAGAGTAGACCTTCTCTGCGGGCTTTCACTGGCTGTAAATCTTTATGGAAAAAGATTGAACTTTCTTTTAAGGATGGATGTTAGAATTCATACATTTAACTGTCAGTCAAGCAGGGACTTCAACGTGCGAGGCAATAAACTGTGCTCTGGTCTTCACGTTATTGAAGCTAATTGTTATGCCAAGACATTGGGAATTTTTAAAATTTATACTAGTTTATTTACAAAATTTGAATACTTTGTTTTTCAGAGCAGATTCTTCCAATTTCC
>NW_006399756.1:36553153-36561087 GCF_000299155.1 Elephantulus edwardii | reverse complement strand
GGATTGATTCAGTGACTGGGATACTTGGGATGGGAGTGTCAGAGACAGTGCGATTGGCACAGGACAGAGCAGAGTTTAGGGCTGTTGTACATTGGGTCGCTATGAGTCGCAGGCGACTCGACAGCACATAACAACAACAACAACACCCCTGATCAAATTGTACAACCCCGTCATTAATCCTCATACTCCACACATGCTCATCCCTCTGCTTCCACGCCAACCCCTCCCCCCCTTTACCTCTTCATCCTCATTCTACAGTAATGGTTTTATACAATGTTTGTCCTTGTAGAACTGAATTCTTTCACTCCACATAATGCTCTCCAGTTCCTCCAAGTTAGGTAATAATTTACAAAATCATTGCTCCTGTATGCTGCATAGTATTCCATTGTATGGATGTATCTCTACTTATTAGATGATTCATTGGATATATGGGCTGTTTCCATGTTCATGTAATGGAGAATAACACTGCCATGAGCATTGGTGTACAAATCTTCATTTGTGCCTCCATTCTCATTTTCTCAGGGAATATTCCAAGCAGTGGAGTTGTTGTTGATTGCTTTCGACTCCAGCATGACTCATAGAGACCCTATCAAAGAATCTCTGCAACCATCGACATTTATTAAAGTTCATAGAGTCTCCAGAGGTATGTTGTTTAGGAAGTGGATGCCATTCGTTCTTCTAAACCTGTCATGGAATGTTACTGGTTGAGTCGCCTGCAAAGCCTATGTGCAACAGCTCTGAATCTTTTCTGTCCTGAGCCAGTCTCACTAATTCTGACACAACAACCACCATCACCCCAGTTACTGTCTCTCTCCTGCACTGTCTGTCTACACTTCTGTGCATGATTTCCTTCTCGAAGGATTGATCTCTCCAGGCCGTGTGCCCAAATTAACTGAGGAGGAGCTTTCAAATCCTAGCCTCCAAGGAGAGACTTGTTTTCACCCTCTCCAAGACAGATGTACTTGGTTTCTTTGTAGTCCATGGTATGTTCAAGACTCTTCTCCATCATCACAAGTCAAAGACATCTATCTTCTTCTATCATCGTAAGTCCTTGTCCCACTCTATGAAGCATAACAAGTAATTGAGGAGTAGCTGGGTCACATGGAAGGTCTATATTCAGCTTTTTTTGGAAGATAAAAACTGCCTTCCAGTTGTACCATTTTACAATCTCACCAACAAAGTATAAGAGTTCATACCTCTCCATATCCTCTCCAACATTTATTACTCGCTGTCCTGTTAAACTTTGCCACTGTTCCTGGAGTGAGATGGTATCTCTCTGTGGTTTTGATTTGCATCTCTCTTATTGCATTTTTGGCATATTTTAACCATCATTTATAGATTAAAAAGTGAATTTCAGATAAATTTAATTCTAAGTGCCCAACAGCTTAAATAGAAGATCTAAATTTGAACCCTGCATCCATCTCTAATGCTTAGGCCCCCAAGCAGTCATTTGAACCATTACCAAGACAACTAACTCAGGATCACATGCAAATATTTTCTGGTAGATACTTGATGAAGCAAAATAATTATAGATACTAGAGGTATGGTGGTTGGTTTTTAAAAAAAAATCACTCTGGATCATCACTAGCTAACCCTGGTTCTGATCCATAGTTATTTCCAATACAGAAATAAAGCCGGCACAATTGACACTACACAAGGACAGCACACAGTAACAAGTAGAAAGAATTGTATATTTTATATCGTTATGTCCCGTTGAGTAACTTCTGACCCATACCTAGAGACCCTGTGTACATATTAACAGAAATATTAATTTATCTTCTTTCAAAATGTGTTTGTTCATTCTTATATTTAAAAATGACAGGCTTAAGGCAACACTAGAAACAGTATAACGACTATTTTGTTTTACAATGATTTAGCAGTGCTATATTTCAAGAACGAAATTGTTCTGAAAATCATGACTACATCCTTCTGCATACATACTGAAAAATATAAGGTGTACTTACATCACTTAAAGATTGGCTGATATTCTTAAAATTGATCTGTAGGCTATTTCCGATGATTGGGAGAGGAGTGGGGCCAGGTGGGAGCTTCCCTTTCGTATGGCTCTGTTTCCAGAGTGATAGGAGAAGCAGAGAAGTGACACAGACCACCAGAACCACGACCAGATCCATTGCGCCCTCTCTTCTTACCCAAGCACAATTGTTTTACAATTCTGAATTTGTATAATACTCTTTCCTGTTGAATTTGTGATTCTGTTGAATAAAAGTGACCAGTTGCTGAAACTGTTGTAGTCTCTTCTGAGTGGACTTCGATTCACAGGTAAGGATTTTCCTGACCCGAGGGATCTCCAACCCGCAAGATCTTCAATGGTGACCCTATCCTTGAGGGGAAGAACGAGAATGGGGGGGACAGGAAACAAGAGGCATGGAGACAAGTTGAGATTCCAATCAAGTCTCAAGTTTATTGAAAGCACTCACAGCTTATATACAAGAGCACAGTGGGGGGAGTGGAAAGGAGAAATACACAATGGGGAAGGAGAATGACATCATCATGTGATTTCCAGTAAGCTGAAAGTTATCCGCTAAACAGAAACTTAGCAGAGCATTTCCAGTAAACCGAAACCTATCCTCCCAGGGTGGGGCAACATGTCCAGACATGTCCTTAGAGAATTACAAAATGCCTCCAGCTCGGTTGAACTAGCAGCTCCCAATAGGTCCTCCCTGTTTTTATAATTATTTGAAGACTGCAAAAGCACAACAGGATTTCCTTTGGTGCTCTCCTGTTTGACCATGTATGAAACCAGCGCCTGTCTTAGGCTGGACACTGAAGGGGCAGCAGAAATCCCATTTTTTTATAAACCCCCATTAGCACTGGAGGCAGAAGCAGGCCATAAAAATTCTTGGCTTAGGGCAAATTCCAGTGCCCTGGGCAAAGCCTAGTCTGTCCTTGAAAAAGTAAGGAATTAACTAGTGTCTATGTGACACAAAAGAAGTAAAGGCAGGCAAAGTAGCCAGTCCATCAAAAGTCAACCCACCAACCAAGATGGCAACCCCCTGCCCTAACAGGGCCACTCAGAGGAGCTATAAAAGGAAGTGGGAGGGGGCCTTTTTCCTTCACCACCTTCCTGGGGAAGGGAAAAAGCCTCCGCGTGTGGAAAGTTAAATAATAAACGCTCTTGAAATTTCAGGCGTGTTTTTGGATTTCTTTGAGGGGCATTTCGTGGGCACAACATTTGGTGCATTGGCCAAGAAGCACCCCCCAAAAGAACTCTTGTCACATTGAGCATTTTATCTCCGGCTGGTGAGTTAAACGAGCACTCTCTTCCTCTGTCTCTCTCCTTGTCTTTCTAAGTGTCTGACATTGTTACTTTTGTGTTTGGAGGTTCGAACCGAATAAGTCCCAGTAGCCACTGACAGATGTGTCTCACGCGGACCAGAATTGGCAGGAGGGAGATGTCCCGGCCTTGGCCACAGGAATTTGGGGTTCAGTCCCCCCCTAGGTTGAGTTTGAGAAACAAAGTTGCAGTGGGCTGCTCCCACTGCCCAGGGCCAGAGTTTGTATTCGTGGGAGGCCGGGATTTTATGTATTGGCTTTGTTCAGCGTGCAGTACTGGTACTTTGGCTCTGTTGTTTGTCTTTCTCTGTGTGAGTCTGATTGCTTGTGTTTTAGTGTTAGAAAAAAAAAATGGGGCAGGCTGAGTTGGCGCCCCTAAGTCTCATTCTAGGCCATTTCAAGGACGTTAAAAAGAAGGTAGCAGGTCACGGGCTCCACGTGGTGAAAAATAAAATGCTTGTTCTTTTTGCAGGAATGAATGGCCCACCTACAGCGTGGGGTGGCCCAAGGGGGGACTCTCCACCTGCCTACCGTTTACCGAGTTAAAAATGTTATCTTCTCTGCCAAGGAAGGAGGAACAATCTCGTCCTGTACCAGTCAGAGCTGATTTGATGGTACACACACACACACACACACACACACACACACACACACACAAAGAATGAAATAAAACAAACAAACAAACAAACAACAACAACAAAACCAACGTTATCTTCAAAAACCTGATCACCCTGATCAGGCAGCCTGCATGGCAAACCTTGGGGGAGGAGCCACCTTCTCGGTTAAAGTCTCTTCTTCCCTCTGCAGGAGGCGGAATGAAACCATTAAAAGAAAACACCAAACAGTAAGTAGCCGGCAAATCTCTCAGAGCAAATTAAAGGTTAATATCTCTTTAAGACAGAAAGTAAAGAGCCCAAGGCCGCAGGGAGACAGGCAGTGGCTGCTGATCCTCCAGGGCAGGTCGGGGCTGGAGCAGAGGTATTGAATTGCACAGCCATCCACGGACGCCTGAATGACAAAAGCAGGGGAAAACACAAAAGTTTTCTGGCTGCGGGGAAAAGGTGGGGGAATCGCCAGGAGACACCAGAGACCCAGGTACCCCACTCTCTCCCTGCAGGGGTGCATGGAGGTGGGGCGTCCCCTTTTGTCTAAAGCCAAGCCTGCCACTAAGAAAAAAAAAAAGGCTCGAAGGTTTAACTCTTCCTCTCCCACAGAAATATTACAGCTATCCCTGCATCTCAGCACCTCTGTAGAAATCTATGGTATAAATTGTTTAAGAATTAAAACTAACTCTAAAGCTCAGAACATTACATTAATTAAAAGTTACTTAAGAAATCAAGGGTAATAGGTAAAAAAAATCTCATTTTTGCAATTGTTTCAGTATAAAACACTGTGCTGAGTTGAACTAGTAAAGAGAAAGTGATTGAACTCAAAATCCTGGCGAGACGTAATGCAAGCTTTATAAAAAGACTCAGCAAAAGAAAAATGTGTGATTTCTGTTTCAGTTTGGTCATTATAAAAGCTAATCTCTTTGGCATTAAGAGCATTAAGTCAAAAGAGATGATAGTAAATTTGGTACAAAGGACGATAAATTTCCTCCAACTCAAAACTTAAGCGGTATGATACGGAATGATATTCCTTGTAAAAATTAAGTAAGCAAGTTTTGATACTTTCTAATAAAACAAATAAATTAAGTATTGTAATAAAATATATTACCAAAGTAAAAGTGCAGCTACATTAACAGCAGCTCTTCCAGATTCTATGTTATTTAATAATGTAATAATTAGAAGTCCATGGTCAGAAGGGTTTTGGAATCTAAATCATATTTACAGTTTAAAACTTGGTGAATTGATGGAGCTACGAATATAAAAAATTAATTTATCTAGAAATCTTCCATCAGAGAGCTGGACAATGACTAGGGAGGACAGAAGGAGAATTGACGCCTTTGAGCTGTGGTACTGGAGAAGAGTATTGAATGTACCATGGACTGCCAAGAAAACAAACAGATTCATCCTAGAGAGGGTTAAACCAGGCTACTCCTTGGAGGCAAGGATTCTGGGGCTTCGTCTGGCATACTTTGGACATGTTGCAAGGAGAGACAGGTCTTCAGAGAGGGACATCTTGCTGGGTAGAGTAGAGGGACAGCGCAGGAGGGGTAGACCCTCTATGAGGTGGATTGATTCAGTGACTGGGGTAATTGGGATGGATGTGTCAGAGGCAATGCAATTGGCACAGGATAGAGCAGGGTTTAAGGCTGTTGTACATAGGGTTGCTATGAGTCGCAAACGACTCGACAGCACATAACAACAACAAAGAAATCTTCCTGTTAATGTTGCTGCTAATCAATTGTTGCGGGGGGGGGGAGGACAATACCTTGAAGTACAAGCTCAATTACAACATGGTGGTGTGGTAATTGTACAAGTAAGGACTTGCTGTATGCAAGCCTGGAATGAAGTAAAAATTTCAGTAAAAGGAGATCAATCCTTTATCAGAACAATACAAACAGAAAATGAAATATATACTGATATTCTACCTAAATTAAAGAAATGCAAATAGTAAAGTAGTGTCTAGCCTAAAATCCAAGAACTTTTGTTAAAAACTTAGCAACAAATATATGTGGGCTTGCGTGTACATTAAAATTAGTTCTTATTAAGCCAATCTAATGGTTGCTGCTTTAAAAGAAAAAATACAAATGTTTTTTGTTAGTCCAGTAAGAAAGGATGTAACCAATAGATAAAAATTCAACTATTAAAACCTCTCTTTGCATCCTTGAGGATTACATATTCTTAGAGTGACCTCTTAAGGAACATTATTCTTCCTTGAAACTTTTTGCCAGCTTTTCAGAATGGAAATAGGTAAAAATTATACCATGATAAGTTAAGATATAGACTTAATGATGCTGCTTAAATTACTTTTGATGTGGTCTGTCAGTGGCCCTGTGACCAGTGGGAATTAAGAGGATTTTAAAAACTTTCTATTCTTATCTATACCTACTGACATAGTAGAATTGCGATAGGAATGAATGAAATAATGAAGAAAGTTTGACCAAGTGTGGTTTTTTGTTCTTTTTAATTATCCATGTACTTTCTTACTCTTTCAGATTGTTGATGTATAAGTGTGAAAATGTTAGAAAAACTGTACTCAGAGATCCATTGTTAGTGTCCCTTCACATATGTTTTACAGCGTTTCCAATTTGAGCACTGAACTTATTTCTTTAATAAGAATGTGTTAAACTTACAACAATCTTTTAAAAAGATGATGCAATTCTATATTTATTATTGTGCTGTGCCTGGTCCTGAGTGGAGCCAGTTAAACAAGTTTCATATGTATTTTTCCAGTGTTAAATTTCACACATTGTACCCTTTGGCAATGTCCTCCCATCCTGAAGAATTAGTAGATGAGGAGGTCGTATATATTGCTTCCTTATCCTTGAGATTTCACTATCTTTATGTTAAATTTTCATCTCAAACCCTTTGCTTGTTTATTGTGCCACTTTGAGACTAGTGCCTATGCGTAGTATCATTTTTCCCTGTTTATTTGGTAGGTCTTATAGAAAACAAACATTCCTTTGTTTTAGTGTTTGAAAGGCCCCTCTTATTTTCTATATCTGAAGAGGTAAATGTAGTAAATATATATGTAGTGGCTACACTACTGTAAACTTGTCATGCAAGGTGATGCACATAACCTTTTCCTAGGTTTGCCCTCTCCTCATTGCCATTAGGTTGTAAGAAGAGTCCTACATGCACTCTGGTTGCAGTGGATTTAAAGGGGATGACCAGGTACTATAGGAAATGACTCATTGTCTAAAGGGTGAGGTGATTTGCAGCTTAGCATTTGCTAAGTAACTACTTTGCAGGATATTTTCCGTTTTAAACACGGGTAATTAATGTTCCAATTATGCATTGCTTTCCCAGTATGAATCATGAATATTTGTGGGGAGTGTTGGGAACTTAATAGTTTTTTAAAACTGGCAACTGTGGAATTTAGAATAATACACGAATCAGTACCTTCCAAAAAGTGGAAAAAAAAAGAAAAAAGAAGTCAGACAGTCAAACTTGATGGAACATCTTCCTGTCAGAGCATAATTTAATGGGATTGTTTTAAAAAATCAAAATATAATCTTTCAAAAGCAGATAAAATATTCTAATTTACAATGAAGGCCACTGTTCCTCGTGCTCTCCCCTTAACTAGGTTAAAGCAATAGCTCCTTACTGAAAAGAAATTAAAAGTTTTGGCAAAGTTTAGCAGGTCACATTGAAACACTAAACCTTGCAGCTTTGCAGTGGTGGTAATAAAAAAAACAACAACAACCGGCGACCCAGCCTTCCTGTCTGCTACCACTGCAGCCTTCCTGTCTGCTACCACTGCAGGTACCTACTACAGTTCCCAGAGGTCTGTGGGGAAATGCCATCTTTGTAAACTTGGACTTTGCTGGGAGATCTGCAATCCAGCCTTCCTGTCTGCTACCACTGTAGCCTTCCTGTCTGCTACCACTGCAGGTACCTACTACAGTTCCCGGAGGTCTGTGGGGAAACGCCATCTTTGTAAACTTGGACTTTGCTGGGAGATCTGCAAGGACAGCAGAGGCAGTTCCAGGCCGGGGCTTGTGACCCAGACAACCCACACCCATTTAGGCCCTC
>NW_006399756.1:36549881-36551206 GCF_000299155.1 Elephantulus edwardii | reverse complement strand
GGAGGCAAGTAAGCACACATTTCATTTCTTCCTTTTCTTCCTGAATTTCCTTCTCTGTTGCTCCAGGTTATTATTTAATATTAAAGGACCTATAAATTTAGCTTGGAGGTGGGACAGTTGTCCTAAATACAATTTCAGTCTTATTAATGTCAATGTCTCATGAAACATCCCAAAACTCCAAACCAAGGAACCAAATTCCATAAAGTTTTTGAAGCTACTCTCTTTTTTGTCTTTGTAGCAAGTGTATCTAACACATAACTTTTGCCAATTCCTTTTCTTAAAGCTTTCATAATGTATTGACAGCAATTGGGTCACCTGTCTTGAGAATGGGAACAAACATGGATCTTTTCTAGTCATTTGGTCATGCAGTGGCCCCCCAGATTTCCTGGTGTTGCCTGATAAGCATGTTCAGGGTTGCATCTGTTAGTTGAAATATGTTGATTAGTATCCCATTGAATCCTGAAGTCTAAATTTTGTCAATGCTTTTAGTGCTGAATGAATTTCTTTATTCATGGCCATTGGCTCTTGATCATTTGCACATCTGACAGTTCTCAGTCCATGTACTCTTTCAGTCAGTTTTGGAGAACCTTCAGAAGGAACTTGCTTGTGTGTGATATTAGTGATAATTGTTTTACAATTTCTACACTCTTGTCTAATTAACGTTTTTGGAAATGGGAATAAATATGGATCTCTTGCAGTCAGTTGGCCAAGTAATTTTCCTCCAGATTTCTGGCTACAATCGGGGGAGCACGTCCAGGGCTGTATCTGTTTGTTGAAATAGATCAACTGGTATTCCATCAATTCCTAGGGCCTTATTCTTTGCCAATTCCTTCAGAGCAGTTTGAGCTTCCTCCTTCATCACCATTTCCTTTTGTTAATACATTGTTTCATGAAATACTTCTTTTCCAGCCAATTATTTTTGGTACAGTGACTCTGTGTACTCCTTTTATCTTCATTTGATACATTCTGCATCATTCAATATTCTGTCTATGGCATCCTCAAGTATTGCAACTCGAGGATTAACTTTACTCTTAAGTTCCTTCACCTTAAGAAATGCCAAGAGAATTCTTCCCTTTTGATTTTCTGACGCTATTTCTTTGTTATGTAGTTGTTGTTATCTGCCATCGAGTTGCTTGCTACTCATAATGACCATAGGTACAAGAGCTCTAAATGCTGTTCTATCCTGTGCCAACCTTGCCATCTCAAACGCACTCATTCACACCGCTCCAGTCACAGAATCAATCCATCTCTTCAAAGGTCTTCCTTTCCTTTGCCGCCTCTCTACTCTGCCAAACATGATGTCCCTCTCCAAGGACCAGTCCCTC
>NW_006399756.1:36547064-36548652 GCF_000299155.1 Elephantulus edwardii | reverse complement strand
TCATATGTCATTTCATGGAATTCTTCTGTGTCAGCCAATTCCTTCTGATACAGTGACTCTGTGAACTCCTTCCATCTTCTCTTGATACTTCCTGGATCATTTAACATTCTACCCAAAGTATCCTTAAGTATTGCCACCTGTGGCTTGAATTTGTTCTTCAGCTCCTTCAGCTTAAGAAATGCTGAGCGAGTTCGGCCCTTTTTATTTTCTGACTCCAGCTCTTTGCACATTTCGTTACAGTATCTGGTTTTGTCATATTAGGCTGCCTTTGAAATTTTCTATTTAGCTTTTTGATTTCTTGGTTTCTTAGTTCTATGTTATAGTCTCTTAAAAACAGCTTGCATCCCCGATCCTGGAACCATAGTATCTTATAGGGGAGAAAACCAAATTCAGATTTGTGGAAAAATTGCACACTGGCCCCAGGATCCTCACTCACTCCTCTTCTCTGACCCCCGGGAATGTAGGAATCTCTCCAGTTGTGTTCTCCTCTGCCTCTCTCATGATGAGTGAGCACACACTCATAAAGGCATGCGATCCAGCTCTTTTTGTCTTTCACTTCGCCTGGCTTAGGTAACACAGATTTCCACTGCTTTTTCCAGTTCTCTGTCAAACCATTACTCTGGTTGCAAGACGATATGCAACTTGGTTTGTTTATTAATACATTTCTTGACCAACTGCTATATCCTGTGGGGTGTAAAGTATATTCCTTGGTCTGAGAAAATATAATTTTGTGTCCAAAATTGGGACAGTACATTTTTCTCCAATCCTTTAATGTGTTTTTGGCACATGCATTTGTTGCAAGATACCCAAAAGCTAGTGCAGAGAAGCTATTCCTGGGAGGCCCCATTTGTAGTGAATTGTGCTATGAGTAACATTTGCCCAATGTAACTGACTTGCCAAACAAGTGCAGGGTCTTCCCCAGGGGATACACATAGTCCAAGCTTTTCTGCATCTGCTTTCTGGCTGACGGAGAGAGTAGACTTTACTGGGATTTTATGTCTCAAAGGATACAAAAGGCCTATGTTTAGTTTCAGCAATCTCTCTTGGATACCATATCCCATGTCCACTTATTTAATTAACCCAGTTGGCCACCTCAATGGAGTGAACCAACATGCCCATCTATTAATTTAAATTGCAAAGATCCAAGTATGCCACAGCAGGGGCCTCACCAAGTTCATGAGGAGACATGATCCAGGAGGAAGCTATTTGACATTAGCAATGACCTACCTGGTGCAGTGGTCTCTTCTAAATCCAGCTTGATTTTCTGGAGGTTCTCTGTACTGTTCTAGCCAGTGTTGGAGGATCTCCAACAACATTTTCCTGCATGAAATATCACCACTGGGATGATTGGCAGTATTATGATAGTGAAGAGATTGAAATTGTTAGCAATAAACACAATCAACACTCTTGGTACCAGGATCTAGGAAACCAAGAGATGAATTGCATTGAAAAAGTCCGCTGTCAGTGACCTCTTCAGAGTACTGAAGAGAAGCGGCATCAGTTTGGAGACTAAGGTACACTTGATCCAGGCCAGAGTCTTTGCAATTGCTTGCTATTTTTCAGAGAGCTGGACAATGAGTAGAGATGA
>NW_006399756.1:36544223-36545159 GCF_000299155.1 Elephantulus edwardii | reverse complement strand
CCTTTATTGTGCCGTCTGAGACGGATGCCATGTGACCCTGCTGCATGGTATGTAGACAGGATCCAAATGGCGCATGGGCATTTTGGGGAGGTTTCCATTTTATAGGGCTCCTCAGGAGGACTAAGATGGTACTTCTCACAATTTGACATGTTAGTTTAATTACGTTTTAGCATTTGTTTTGTTTGGTTTTGTTTTCTCAAGCTCAGACTCTTCTCAGGATCCATTTTCTGGTCTGGTCTTTGATTTGACCAGCTCAGATGTTATTCCGTTTCTGAGGAAGTGATCAAGCTTGGGGATGGTGGGACAACTGCCATATGCTTCCTTCAGTCTTATTATTTTTCTATAAGTTGAAGGTACTTCTTGACTTATGATTTTTTAAATAATTGATTTTTTCGTTGATATTTTAAAGAAAGTTTACAGAAAACTTGGATTTCCATTCTTTCATTGTTGCACAATTTTCCCCAACCACCTCCCACTCCCTACTTTGTGATGAACCTGTTATTCTGGATTATTGTCGTGCAAATGATACTTAATCATGTATTTCATTTAGACAGTTTTTCCTCTCAACTATTTCAATGCAGTGTTCATTATTTACCCCTCTTTTCTAAATTTCCCCCAACTTCGATGTCAGTCCTGTTTTATAACAGTGGCATGATGTGGTATTTTTTCCTTTTGTGACTGAGATATTTCACTCAGCATAATGTCCTCCAGCGGCATCCATTTTGTATAATATTTTATGAGGTCCTTGTTTTTCAGTACTGGTAGTATTCCATTATATAAATATACCACAGCTTCTCTATCCATTTGTTTTTTTGATGATCGACACACAATTTTTAACTCTGACGTTTAAACTTTGAATAATTCCAGATGATATTAGTCAAGAAAATTATTCTGCCTTTCTCCTCCTTTGTCTATTCTCTGGACATATATTTATGA
>NW_006399756.1:36517579-36519978 GCF_000299155.1 Elephantulus edwardii | reverse complement strand
TATGGGAGAAGATGTTCTAAACACCAGTGCACAATCCCAAAGAATGCATCATTCCTGCACCCATAGATGCAGTCACTTTGTCAGTCTATCTCTTTGAAAATCTTCCCTCTCCTTCACTGACTCTCCACCTTTCCAAGCATGAGGTCTCTTTTCACGGAATAGCCCCTCACACTTAGAAGTGTGGTGTTAAGGAAGAGTAGTGAATATATCATTGACTGACAAAAGAATATGTCTAGAGAAGATGCAGCCAAATTGTCCCTAGAAGGCAAAGATGATAAAACTTAGTCTCACATATTTGGGGCATGTTAGTGTATCAACACTAATATGGGAACTTGTCCATTTTGTCATCCCACTATGACTGAAACGAATACTAGAAGTAAGTGGAGGAGAGGATAGTCACTGTCATCAAGAAAGAAGTGCACATTCTATGGGCCCCAGATCCCTGCAGCGAGCTCATCTTTGACCCAAAAGACAGCTATATCGCCAGAGAGATGTTGAAAAACAACAAGAAGCAGCTGTGGAGAGTTGGTGGCAACAGAAAAAAGGCAAAACAGTAAGTGAACTAACTCGGTCACACAAGGAGAAATAGTATATAACACCCTGCTTTCAGAAACAGAAGGATAACTCGTAAAACATGTATGAGCATCCGAGGGGGTACGGCAGGAGCATGGGGGTGAGGCTTGGCAAGGGGGTAATTATAGGCTCACACACTTAGATGGGTAGAGGGAGGGGTGCATAAAGGAAATGGGAGAGATCTGGTGTGAAAAACATTTATATGAAATTTGTAAGTAAACCAGTTGTGAAATAGTTTATTACAAAATAAGGCAAATCAGAATGGTTCTGGGTTATTTTAGTTACCTTCATGTTAATAACTTTAAGGGGACTCACAGACTCTAAGAACAACAGATTGAAACTTTGCCCTAACCTGCAAGATCCTCACAACCTCTGCCATACTCAAGCCCATTTTTTAATTACTGTTTCAATCCGTCTTGTCAAGTGTCTTATCTTTGCTAGTATTAGTTAACTAGTGCTTCTATAGTATAGATACAAGTGGATGGTTTTAATAAACAGAAACTTCTCTCTCTCATTAACATCAAGTCAGTACTGACTCATAGCTGATTCTCCTTTGGGTTTCTGAGAGTACAGATAGAAGGAGAAGAGAGGGCCAATCTTTCTCCCAAGGGTTTTCTGGTAGATCCAATCCACAGAAAGGCACAGGCTTTGTGCTAGAAGTACAACTCCCTATGACTAAGCCACCAGAGCTCGCTTCTCACAGTTTAAGTAGTTAGAAGTCCAAATTCAGGATGATGATGGTCTGATCTCTCTTTGTTGGTTGTGGAGAAAGTGCTTGCTTCCTTCATCATCAATAGTCACACTATTCTTTGAGGAGATGTATGTATCTTGGACCTCTCTGATGTCAAGGAACTTCATTGAAGAGGGGCTAAGTTCAAAAAAGATGTCCTGTATTCTTGGTTATTATGTTATATATTCTCAGTGGTACTGAAAGTTTCCTCCTTTATGGCTCTTCATCCTCTTTTATCTCTATTGTTGTTGTTAATTACCAATGAGATAATTATGGCTCAAAGTAACTCTTTGACCAATGGACCTGAGCTTTGCCCTATCCTGTCCTTTCCTCATCATCTCTGATGTACTGGAGTCTATTGTTACAGTCACTGTATCAATCCATCCTATCTCGGATCTTCCTCCATCATCCACCTTTGCCAGCATGATGTCCTTTTCCAACAAGACGTCCAAAACATGTGAGATTGGGCATCACCTTCCTTGCCTGTAAGGAGCATTCTCGGTGCACTTTCTCTGAGATATACTTGTTTTTTCTTTTAGCAATACATGAGATATTCAGTACACTTTTTTCAACTCAAAGACATTGATTATCTTCTGTTATCTTTATTCATTTTCCAACCTTTATTGTCACAGTTGTTTGTTTTATAATGAGATATAAGTGAACTGAATTAGAAAGTGCAAAGCAATAAAGAATTTAAGACACCTTTTATTTCCATCGGTCCAAGAAACAGGCCTTGGGAGGAACTTCATTTAGATTTTGAACCTAAATGGAATAAAACAATTTTGCTGTTGTTAAGTGCTGTCAAGTCATAGAAAATTAATAGCAACCGTATGAACCAATCAGCTGAGAAATGTTTATACTTTCTGGAGGCAAGTCATTTTGGAAGTGGATGCCATTCCAACTTCCAAGCTTGTTTTAATTGGGAGCTCTACCAAACACTGTCTACCATGGGTAACCATTATCACATTTGACACAGCAATGTCACAGTGTTTAGCAAGACAGCAAACAGTTTCCTCTGTACAGCAATGCACAGACCAGTTCTATACCACTTAGAACAAAGTTTGACCAAAACCAATTTAAACCAAGCCTGAGGGCC
>NW_006399756.1:36478802-36517178 GCF_000299155.1 Elephantulus edwardii | reverse complement strand
CTGAGAGAAAGAATACATTTTGGTAGGAATAAACAGCATAAGTGAAGGTGGAAAATGAAGACAAAGACCACTGGAAAAGCTGCTATCAAAACATGCTCACTACTTGAAGGGTCTAAAAAATTGTCTCTGAATGTCTTCTCACATGAGGATCAGTGGCCTACAAGGTTCCCCTCTTGTAAAGGCTTTGAATTCTGCACAAAGCCCAAAGACTCATCCCAGCCTACTTTCTGGGTCTCCAGAGTATTGTAATAGTCATTGCCGAACTTTTAGATGCATATGTAGTAAATGAAAACACCATTGCTTGGATCTGGTGCACCTTAACCGTTAAACTGATAGCACTTAGGAGAAGTCTTGGACAGGAGATTTTCCCCAATGTGACTCATGGTTTAATTTCTTGCATATTAGTACCAACTCTGTTTACTGTGGCTCCAAGTAAAATTAAAGAATTGACCATTTCAATCTTTTCTCCATCTATTATGATGTAGCTGTTGGCCCAGTGATGAGGATTTTTCATATTAATCTAGACTGAAGTTTGTAGTCCTTGTTTTTCTGCAGTAAGTGTTTTACGTACTCTTCACTTTCAGAGAACAAGGTTGTGTCATCTACATAATACAGATTGTTGATATGTCTTCCTGTAATCATCATGCTACAATGTTCTTCAAAAATTCCAGCCTCTCAAACAATTTTTCCAACATACAGATTGAATATGGAAAAAAGGAATCCAGTTTGGATGTACACCTTTCTTGATTTCAAACCATCCAGTGCTCCCTTGCTCTGTTTGGGCAACAGCTTCTTGCTCTCAGCATAGGTTTGCATGAGTGCAATTAAGTGTACTGGGATACCCACTATTATCAATGCTACACTAATTTGTTCCGATCCACGCCGTCAAATGTCTTTTCATAGTGAATAAAACATAAATAGACATCCTTCCGGTATCCTTTAATTTTAGCCAAGTTCACCAGACCTCAGCAATGTTATCTCTGGTCTGGCAGTTCTCTTCCCATGTACTGTTCTAGTAACTTTTTAATAATCTTCAGCAAAATTTTATTTACATGTCCTATTATTTATATTGTTTGGGAACAAATATGGATCTTTTTTCAGTCAGTGGGCCAGGTAGTTATTTTCCAAATTTTTTGGCACAGACTGGTGAGTATATGCAGGGATAAATCTGTTAGCTGAAACATATCACTTAGTACCCAATTGATTTTTGAACCCTTATTTTTTTTTGTCAGTGCCTTTTGTATAGATTTAAGTCCTTTATTCATTATTATTGGTTCTTGGCCACATGCTATCTCCTGGAATGTTTCTGTATCAGCCAATATTTTTGGTATAGGGACAATAGATATTACATTCATCTTTTTTTAATGTTTCCTCCATCATTCAAGATAGCATTCTTCTGTATTGCAACTTGAGACTTGAATTTTTTAGTTCTTCCAGCTTTAGAAATGCCCAGCAAGTTATTCTTATTATTTTCATTTTCCACATCTAGTGATGTGTACATTTTGTTATAATACTATACTTTGACTTCTTGACTTGTCCTTTGAAATCTTCTGTCTAGCACAATTTTCAGTGCACTAGAAGCTAAAGCTAAAGATCTTCTAGATCTAGTTTGATATTTTTTATTTCTGTTTTGTAATGATCTTTTTCTTTCTCCTAAGATGACCTTCTGTCAATAATAGTATTATTGAAATATAGGCCTCAATAACTTAAGCTAAAGAGGAGGAAATTGATGGTTTCTACCAATTTAATTACCTCACTTACTTTAGACATGTTACTAGGAGAGGCTATTCCTTGAAGAGGGACATGATACATGCCAGAGTGGAGGGTTGGCAAAGGAGAAGACCTTAACCAGATGGTGTGACAAGGTGGCTTCTGCAGTCAGCTCTAGTGTGTCAGGAAGTGTAAGGATGGCACAGGACAGGACATGGTTCAGATGCCCCGTTCACAGGGTTGGCAGAAGTCATAATCGACTTAACAGCACATAACAAAAATAACAACCAACTTTTGCAGCTTAAAGTCAATTACAATGCAATCAAGATTCTTAATAATAATAAGTAAATGGAATGCAAAAGTTGGAAGCAAAGAAGGACTAGTGTTTGGACTTTATGTACTTGGTAACAAAAATGAGGCCAGAGATTGTGAAACTGAATTTCATACAATTAACTAATTACTCATTGAAAATATCTTTAATAAAAAAACCCACGAGTGTTAACTCTCCACAGGGACCTCATCTATTGAGTGATCAGGGATCACATTGACTATATTTGTAAAAAGAATTATCAGAGAATAAATCTATCATCTCTAGAGAAAAGGTTGTAGGCCACATGTAGTGAAACTCCTTTTTGCTCTCCTGTTTGAGCTTTGGTAGGATTTAAGGAAGAGTTGATTTTTACCTGGAACCCTTGTACAGCTATTTAGTTTATCTGATTATGGGCTGTACATTGCATAGTTTTCAATTTACATCATTATATAACAATATTTGAGGGGAACAAAATTGGATCCATGCCATGGACAATGATAAGCTGAGTACCTTTGTTCGGGAAGCATGGGGGTGGAGTGAGTGCTTTTGGGATTATGTCAATCAACTAGGTTTTCTGACTCATGGAAGTCAAGCCAAGAGTCTCTGGGCCTAGGTTTTTTGCTGCAGTGATTTGCTTTGGGGAAATTAAAACTCCTGATAGAAAAGAGAGCGGTCTGTTAAGGTGAGAGATACTGAATAAAGAATCACCTACCATTGGTTTTTCTCAGTTCCTCAACGAGAGTTCGGGCTTCCTGTTGAACACGTTCCTCAATGCTTCTCTTGCCCATTCCGAAATTCCGCAGAGCCTTGAGAGAGAAGCGTCTGATGTCTTTCCATGTCTTTCCATTGCTGAAACCGACTCCTGTCAAAAGGGGTAAGAGAGAGCAGAACAGAGATCTTGGGCTAGAAAGTGGACATTTGGACAATTATGAGGCTGGGCCTCAATCTCTGCAGGGCACTCCTTGCCATTGGTACTGCACACACATACCACGGTTTTTATTCGTCCTTTCAAACACTGGAACATGGGCTCTTCCAGAAAAGTCCTCTTCTTGATCCAACAAGGCTTCTTTCACTGCTTCATAGCCATGCAAAACCACTGTGGGTTTCATGCCAAAATACAGAGTGAACACAGGGCCATAAGTTTCTGAGAACTGGGAAAAAGAATGGAGATGCAATTTTAGCAAAAGAAGTAAGTCTTTGTTCTATTATATTGTGCAAAATTCACATTGGTAAAGTTATATGGTTAATGTTTCATTTTGATGCACAAACCTCAAATAATTCTCAATTTTATGCATATGTTTTTTTTCTTTCTCTCTCATTGCTGTTATGTGAGAACTGACTCATAGCTCAGGAGCTATAAATGTACAGGACATGATCCATTTTTCTCCTGTGGAGCAACTGGTGGATTTGAACTTCTTACCTTTGGGTTGCCCGTGCACCCCCTACCTACTAGGTCACCAGAGTATAAGCAGACTACATACACTTTGTATTTTTATACAATTGTATCAGCATGACCCTGCATATTAATTAGGGAGCTCCAGTGGCCTATTGCCAAGAAGCTGTACCTCAATCCTGAGGGCACATGGTTCAAATTCACCAGTTCCTCTGTGGGAGAAGTACTAGTCATCTCCTCTTATGCTATTAACTGCCTCTGAAAACCTATCAGAGGGTCAACTATGGCTTGGTTCCAACTCTAAGGTACACAACAACAACAACATAGTAGTTAATGTTTTCTAGAACATATTTGTAAATAGTGTTGAAAGTAAAACTCAATTGCTAGCAAGTTCATTCAGACTCATAGTGACCTTTGAACAGAGTAGACCTTCTCTGCAGGCTTTCGCTGAGTATAAATCTATATGGAAGAAGACGGAACTTTCTTTTAAGGATGGATGTTAGAATTCATACATTTTAACTGTCACTCAACCAGGGACTTCAATGTGCGAGGCAATAAACTGTGCACTTGGTCTTCACGTTACTGAAATCAATCGTTATGCCAATACATTGGGAATTTTTTAAATTTATACTTTTTTATTGACAAAATTTGAATACTTTGTTTTTCAGACCAGATTCTTCCAATTTCCCTCACTACCCTCGATCAAATTGTACAACCCCATGATTAATCCTCACACCCCACACATCCTCATCCCTCTGCTTCCACTCCAACCCCCCTTTACCTCTTCATACTCATTCTAGAGTAATGGTTTTATACAATGTTTGTCCTTGTAGAACTGAATTCTTTCACTCCACATAGTGCTCTCCAGTCCCTCCAAGGTAGGTAATAATTTACAAAATCCTTGCTCCTGTATGCTGCATAGTATTCCATTGTATGAATGTATCTCTACTTCTCAGTTGATTCATGATTGGTTGGACATCTGGGCTGTTTCAATGTTCATGTAATGGTGAATAACACTGCAATGAGCATTGGTGTACAAATCTTCATTTGTGCCTCCATTCTCATTTTCTCAGGGTATATTCCAAGCAGTGGAGTTGTTGTTGTTGATTGCTTTCAACTCCAGCATGACTCATAGAGACCCTACCAAAGCCTCTCTGCAACCATCGACATTTATTAAAGTTCATAGCAAGTCCAGAGGCGTGTTGTTTAGGAAGTGCATGCCATTCCTGCTTCGAAACCTGTTATGGAATGTTTCTAGTTGAGTCGCCTGCGTGCGAAGCCTATGTGCAGCAGCTCTGAATCTTCCGTGTCCTGAGGCAGTCTCACTAATTCTGTTACAACAACCACCATCGCTCCAGTTACTGTCTCTCTCCTGCACTGTCTGTCTACACTTCTGTGCATGATTTCCTTCTCCAAGGACTGATCTCTCTGGGCTGTGTGCCCAAATTACGTGAGGAAGAGCTTCAAAATCCTAGCCTCCAAGGAGAGACTTGTTTTCACCTTCTCCAAGACAGACGTACTTGGTTTCTTGATAGTCCATCATATGTTCAAGACTCTTTTCCAGCATCACAAGTCAAAGGCATCTATCTTCTTCTGTCATCATTAGTCCTTGTCCCACTCTCTGAAGCATAACAAGTAATTGACGGATAGCTGGGTCCTATAGTAGCTTTTTGGGGAAGATGAAAACTGCCTTCCAGTTGTACCATTTTACAATCTCACTAACAAAGTATAAGAGTTCTTATCTCTCCACATCCTCTGCAACATTTATTACTTGCTGTCCTGTTAAACTTTGTCACTGTTCCTGGAGTGAGATGGTATCACTTTGTGGTTTTGATTTTTATCTCTCTTATTGCATTTTTGGCATATTTTTAACCATCATTTATACATAAAAAAATGAATTTCAGATGAATTTCATTCCAAGTGCCCAACAGCTTAAATAGAAGTTCTAAATTTGAACCCTGCATCCATCTCTAATGCTTAGGCCCCCAAGCAGTCATTTGAACCATTACCAAGACAACTAACTCAGGATCACATGCAAATATTTTCTGGTAGATACTTGATGAAGCATAATAATTATAGATACTAGAGGTATGGTGGTGGTTGTTTTTTTTTTTAAAAAATCACTCTAGATCATCACTATCTAGCCCTGGTTCCGATCCGTAGTTATTACCAACACAGAAATATAGCGGGCACAATTGACACTACACATGGACAGCACACAGTAACAAGTAGAAAGAATTGCATATTTTATATCGTTATGTCCCGTTGAGTAACTTCTGACCCATACCTAGAAACCCTATGTACATATTAATAGAAATATTAATTTATCTTCTTTCAAAATGTATTCATTCATTCTTATATTTAAAAATGACAGGCTTAAGGCAACATTAGAAACAGTATAACATATAAGGACTATTTTGTTTTACAATGATTTAGCAGTGCTATATTTCAAGAACGAAATTGTTCTGAAAATCGTGACTACATCCTTCTGCATACATACTGGAAAAGTGTAAGGTATACTTACATCACTGAAAGATTGGCTGATATTCTTGAAATTGATCTGTAGGCTATTTCCGATGATTGGAAGAGGAGTGGGGCCAGGTGGGAGCTTCACTTTCGTATGGTTCTGTTTCCAGAGTGAAAGGAGAAGCAGAGAAATGACACAGACCACCAGGACCACGACCAGATCCATTGTGCCTTCTCTTGTTACCCAAGCACAATTGTTTTCCAATTCTGAATTTGTACAATACTCTCTGCTGCTGAATTTGTGATTCTGTTGAATAAAAGTGACCAGTTGGTGAAACTGTTGTAGTCTCTTCTGAGTGGACTTTGATTCACAGATAGGGATAAACTGATTTTGTAGTTAATTTGTTTCTGGAGCATGAAGCAATCTACATTGTACTAACAGAAATGTTGTTGGTTTGAACTCACTTAGCAGCTTGACATGAGAAGGATCTTTTAATTTATTTCTGTAAAGATGACAGCCAACATTACCTTATTGAACATATTTGTAAAATACGGGGTTACCATGAGTCACAATTATCTCTAGGTCAGCCAGTGTTTTGTTTCTTTGTTTTGTCATCTTCTCCTTCCAGAATACAAGCGAGGATACAGAACAAAAAGCATTGACAGAGGGAGCTTTGGTGGCCTAGTGGCAAGCAGCTGCCTGCAATCCTAAGGTGTGGTTGGAATCCACCACTTGCTCTGCTGAAGAAGGAGGGACAATCTCCTCCTGTGCCAGTTGGATCTGATTTGACATTACACAGCAACCACGACAGCAACAAAAACCACCCAAAAGATTGACAGGGTATTGGGCCAATTAATTGAGATATCCCAAAGAATTGTGACCATAAGCTTCTGTAAAATGAGTGAGAACAGTGTAGAGACAGGAGAATCTAACTTACACTAACACCACCAAAAAATTGGTCTCCATCATGATTATCCACAGTAAGAGTCCTATGCATTGTTTTTCTTCTTCTCATTGAGCTATTTCACTCAACGTAATGCTCTCTAGATTCTCATTTTGGTTTATACTTTATAAATACTTCCTTGTTTTTTAGTGTTTCATAGTATTCCATGTGTGATATACTACCATTTTTCTATTTGTTTGTTGAGTATTTGGGTTGTTTCCACTTTCTTGCAACCATAAATAATATTAGAACATATTGTTGCTGGTATGTACTGTTCAGTAGGAATTAACCAATAGTTATTGCTCCAGAGGGTATTCAGAGGAAGTAAAGTACATGAGAGTTGATTGCACATCTTCCTGGGAAACAATGGGTACATTCAAAATACAAGCCTGTGGTTTGGAAGCACAATTTCCTATCACTAAGCAAGCAACTCGATAACTTATCTCTGTGTCTCAGTTCTCATTTTCTTGGAGTATATTCCAAACAGTGGAATAGCTCGCTCACAAGGAATTTCTGTGTTTAGCTTTTTGAGGAAATGCCAAACTGCCTTCCAGAGTGGTTGTACCATTTGCAATCTCACCAACAGTGTACCTATCTGGCCACATTCTCTCCAATATTTATTACTTGCTGCCTTGTTAAACTTTGCTGTTGCTATTAGGATGAGATGGTATCTCATTGTGGTTTTTATTTCCATCCTTCTTATTGCCCGTGATTTTGAGCATTTCTTCATGTGTCTGTTGGCCATCTGAATTTAGGAAAGCCATTTGAACAATAGACTCGCTAAACCACAACTCCAAAGCCAGAACAGTGATTTGTGAGGTTTTCCTTATACACAAGCAGTCCCAGCAGCTATACTTTTCCTCCTTTCCATTATTGTGGTAAGTATCTCTATACCCAACTATTACAAATTCTATTTTTATGCATGTACATAATTGTCTCAAAATCAATTGCCATCATTTATTGTGCTCTGATGAAATTGGTAAGATACTGTGTTGCAATTCTAAAGGTGGATGTTTCAATCCGCCAGCTGCTCTACAGAAGAATGGACTCTCTCTTTAGTGTGATTTACTACCTCTGAAAACCCACTAGATGGTCAGTTGAGTTGATCCTACCTGACAAGCACACAACAACATACTTCCTTAGTCAATGACCTTTCCCCGTAATCATACATATTTTTGGACTCTTTGTTGAAGTTCATTTTATTTACACCAGAAAACAATTTTACTTTTCCTTTTGCTAGTATCTTTATGTGAGAGGCCATATTAATCTATTGCTCTTGTCAGAGGTTGACCTGGTTTTCAGATGTGTTGGTTTCTATGTACCTTTGCAACACCACAGGAGCTCTAGTGGGGAGGTGCATTATGTGTTGATCTGCTACGTGCAATGTTGATGGTTCATATCCACCAGATCCTTTTCAGGAGAAAAATGGGAAGTCACCTCTCATAAATATTTGCAGCCTGGAAAACCCATTGGGAGAATTAATTGACTTGACAGCAGTGAGGTTTTAAGTTTAGAACACTAAAGAGTTAACCTTTTAGTTTTCAGTAGTGGAGAGTGGATGCTATTTTGTCAGACGGTTTATGTCTGCTTCACCTTCAACTTTACACTTTGTACTGCACTACGTTCATCTAATTATGTCAATAACAGGGAAGCTTGACACATAAGTAGACCGACATGGGGCAGTATGAAGTCTAAAGCAGAGGGTGAAGCAAATGTTTTCAACTTTAGATTTGGCATACCTTTGTGCCTTATTCAAGTATTCATCTTTTCAATCACTTGCTATGCGTCTGAGAGCTGCACAATGATTAAGGAGAAGAACTGATACTTTTGACTTGCAAGAGAAGAATATCCCGTAAATATCTCAAGGACTGTTAAAAGAACACATATGTCTTGGAGAAAACGTTAACCAGAATGCTCCTTAGAAGCAAAGATAGTGAACACATTCTTTTGGTATGTTTTTTTGTTGTTGTTAGGTGCCGTCCAGTCCAGAGTGACTCATATGAACAATGCACCTGAATCCTGTCTTATCTTCATCATCTCTGATATACTTAATCCCATTGCTGCAGTCACTGTGTACATCCACCACAGTGGGGCTCTTCCTCCACTGTTCCAAGCACGATATCCCTTTCCAGGGAACCACTCTCTTAGCAACATGTCCAAAGTAGGAGAGGCAAAGTTTTCCATCCTTGTTTCCAAGGAGCATTCTGCTTGTACCTTTACTAAGATATACCTGTTTGTTCTTTTGACAGTCTATGGGATATTCAGTACTCTTCTCCAACACCACAACTCAAAGACATCAATTCTTCTTCTGTTCCTTATCAATGATCCAGTTCTCAGAAGTATAGCACGTAATTGAAAAGACCATGAGCTGAATCAGTTGCACCTTGATCTTCAAAGTGACATCAGTATTTTGATCTTTGCTCTTCAGTATTTTTTACGGCTGACTTGCCCAAAGCTGAGGAGGACCAGAGGCCGTTATTGGAAATCCAGCTGACATGGGGGTGTTTATTGAAAGTTCAACCTGCAAATGGGTAACTTTTGGGTTTAATAATTAAAGAGAAACCTTTGTCCTGCACACTGGTTGGGAACTTGGAGGTCTCTCTTCCAGCTAAGAGAATATCTTGGTTGTCTCAGTCCCCTAACTCCTTTCATGTGAAAAGCAACTTCTATCATAAGGAACAGATTGTGTACCCTCCCTTGTTCGATTGTTTCTGTACCCACCTTTTATGATTCTATGAAAAATAAGATCATTGCTTATACCCCTATAAAAATTAAAACAATGCAGACCCTTGAGGCTGCAGTTTTTGTCTCATCTGTGTGAGTGTGTCTTTCTTTGCTGCAGTCCTGTTTTGTCTTCTATGTGTGTTTGTCTCTTTATGGTCATTTCTTCCAGGCATTGTGTAAAGGAATGCAGTTTGCAACACACAGCAATATATTGTCTGACCTCTTGACTGCTGGTACCAAGGATGTTCATTGGGGAGCCATCCTTGATACTTGGACATGACAGTTGTACTTAGAGACTTTAAAATGAAGTAATATTAGCTGTATCATAAGAGATTGAAAGCAGCATGATGTGTTCAGAATCACAGAAATCTTAATGGCTTGAGACTTAGGCCATCACATCATGGTCTGGTCAAGGGGAGAGGGGTGTTGAATGGTGTAGGCAAAAGTAGGAAGGGATGGTGGTGGAGTAGGGAATGGTGGATAAAAAAAAATATTGCATGGGTGAGCAACAACATTGAATCTATTGGTCATTTTTCTAACTGGGTCAATGTCTTTCATCCGCTCTTCTCTGTAAAATACTTGTCTACCAGATACTATTATGTATCTATCTATATCTATATATCTCTATCTCTTTCTCTATATCTCTCTATCTCTCTATCTCTATATCTCTATCTCTAGATCTTGATCTCGATCTATCTCTATCTCTGGATCTGGACCTGGATCTAGATCTAGATATAGATAGATATCCCTACACACACATGCAACAAACAAGCACACAAATTGAGACAGACTAGGAAGAAGGATTGTCCATCCTCTTCCAAAATGACATGCTTTCGAAAACCCTATATACACTTAGGGCACACTTAAACTAGCACTTGGACTAACAGACATGTCAATTGTGATTCAGATTCTAGAAATGGAAACACAAAGAAGGAGGAAAGCAGACACTAGTGATTGGAACATGGAATGTGAGAAGCATGAATGTAGGAAAATTGGACATTGTTAAGAATGAAATGGAACATATAAATATTGCCCTATTAGGTATTGACCAAATGAGATGGCTTGGCATGGGACATTTTTAATCAGATGATCATATGATTTACTATGTTGAGGATGAAAAGGTGAGAAAACATGGGGTTGGTTTCATAATTAAAAAAGTAATTTCTTGACCCATCCTAAAATTCAGTGTGATGAGTGACAGGATAATATCATACAAGGAAGTCCAGTGAATACCACTATCATTTAAATATATGCACCAACAATTAGTGCCAAAAAGTAGGAAATGGAAGATTTCTACCGACTTTTGCAATGAGAAATTGATCAAACATGCTATCAAGATGCATTTATAATAATAGGAAACTGGAACGCAGAAGTTGGGAACAGGGAAGAAAGGAGAGTAGCTGAAAACCATGGATTCGGTGAGAGAAATACATGCATTTCTTCAAGGAAGTATTCGGATCAACCCTGTCTTCAGTATTTACTGAGTGAGTATTATGATGCAAAATTATGAGATTTTTCATAATGACTTCCAGGATCAATAATTGAATTAATAATTACCAGGACCAGTTTATTGAAATAAGATGTCAGAAAAGTTTGATTTTGTAACCTTTTAAGCATGAATGAAGCCTGATCCTTGAATTCTATAACATGCAAAAAGGAAAAGCCACCTATTAACTCCCATACCTTACTTAGGGTAAACAAATTCCTTGGCTTTTTTAAAAAAGACCAATTATGTTGTTGCTTTGAGATCAATGACTCTTCTCTGACCTCCTTCATTCTGCTGGTGTATACAAGTATTTGTGATATTCTTTTTTTTTAATTTTGCTTAAAATGCATTCAGTTTCTTTAAGGTTAACTTATAAGTTAATATTTTGTGTTCAAGTCTTAAACATTGTTGTTGTCAATAGAGTGACAATTCAGATGGTTTATTCAGCATTAGAAACACACTGGAATGGGAAACCACCACGCTCATAAGTGAAGATATGAAGGTTTTTGTGAGAGAGGCCCAAGCAAGGACACAAATATGGGACAAGAGGGAGATTGATTGAGTAGGCCATGATTGAGGTCATAATAAGGCTGATAGACACAGAGAAAACCTTGCACAGATTGAATACAAATGCTTACGTAAGTCCAAGCAGGTTATAAAAATTTACAATCGGACTGGCAGTTTACTTTAAATGCATTCTTTCCAGAATTCTGATTGGATGTAAAATAGATCTTGGTGCCAGAGCCTGTAATAAGCAGCCATGTTAAGATTCCCCATCTCCTACCAAGCAAGCGGACCCTGCTTGCTCAAGCTGTGCCTTCCTGGTTGCCTGGGAAATTTAGACAATGAGTTGGCTGTTGGCTTGAGCTTTCTTCCTGAGACTTTGTTTTTGCATTCTCACCAAGAATGAAAAATTTCCCCACAACTATTTTATACCAAAGCATCTGTGTCAACACACTCTTCCCAAGGGTCCATTTTTTCTATATCCTGATTTGATTGTAGAGAAAACATTTCTGAGCGACCATTATTTAATTAGAAAAGGAACCCAAGGATGGCATTTGTGAAAAGTCTGATCCAGTTTTGCTAAAACAGGCTTAAATTTGGGTATTGTATTTTTTATCAAAACACTAGAAATATGTTTTATAATGTTGAGGAAGGAGATTAAAGGATGAATTGTGAGCCCCGCTCTGCGTCCACCCAGCACTAGCAGCTCCCTCTGGCAGCGGTGCCACAGTCTCGCCATATCTGTGGCCACGAGGCAGAGGTTTTTCTGGTTCCTGCACGAAAAGTACTGCATGACCCACCTACTGGCCAAGCTCGAGGCCAAGACCGGCGTGACCCGAGCTGCATCGCACTGAATGGCATCAGGCTCTGTGGCCTTATATCTGATTTTCGGTTATGGAGCCTCTCTCCTTTGTAACCTGACTGGATTTTGCTACCCAACCTACATCTCGATTAAAGCCATAGAGAGTCCCAACAAACATGATGATACACTGTGGCTGACCTAGTGGGTAGTGTACGGTGTGCTCAGCATTGCTGAATTTTTCTTGGATCTCTTCCGGTCATGGTTTCCCTTTTACTACATGCTGAAGTACGGCTTCTTGTTGTGGTGCATGACTCCAAGCCCTTCCAACAGGGCCACACGGCTCTACAAGCTCATCATCTGCCATTTCTTCCTGAAGCATGAGAACCAGGTAGATAGTGTGATGAAGGATCTAAAGACAAAGCCAAAGAGACTGCAGAAACCATCACTAAAGAGGCCAAGAAAGCCACGATGAATCTACTGGGGAAAGAAAGGAAGGAACACTTAAACCACAGACTGGATGCACCTTTCCTGCCTTCTCCTGCCCTTCTTGTTAGAGCTAATGTTATAGTAACGACACACATTTAGATATATTCTTTTAAAAAGAAACATGTTGTGAGGGTTTTTTTGCTTATTTTTACTATGTATATTGTTATTGTTGTTTGTGCCATAGAGTCGCTTGCAACTCATAGCAACCCTATGTTCCAAGAGCTCTAAATACTGCTCTGTTAGTATTGTTAATATTGCTGTTAGGTAGCAAAAAACACATATTACTGTCTTGCAGGAAACAGTAATGTAAAATAAGATCATGTATCTCACAGTTCTTTAAAAAAAGAAAAGAATAAATTGTATAACTTTGTGTTGTCAAAGAAATTGCATAGAATAAGTGGTATCTGAGCAGGGCCTAGGAGATTATGATGTGGAGGGCAGAGCACGTAGGACAGGAATTTCATTTTACTTTGAGAAATGACTAGATTCTTCCCAATGGAAGAATTTAACAAAACATGAATTTTCCTATCTACTTAGAGATTGGTAACTAATGAGTCATATCTGCCAGTTGAGGTCACTTGATTCAGAATGTAGAAGGAAATGATGCTCTGAAAATTCCCATTAGTTAGTAATCAATGTTCTTTTCCTAGCTGGCAACGTAAGCTCTCAAAATTTTAAGAACTCTTGACCTCTTAAGCAGGAACATAGTTGGTTGATATTATGCTTTAGAATCTGAATGAGGTGAAATAAAGTCATTGATGGGTATTGGACCAGGAGTAGTGGAGAAGTACAGTGTTGTGGAGCATGACAGGTGATCCTTGGTACATTTATATTTGTGTGTGAAGAGAGAGGTCACTGGTTTTGCCTCACCATAGAGGTTTCACTGTGATTGCAAAGAACGATTTCACAGATAACTCACAGATTTAAACATGTAATGAAGTAAACCAGAATAGAGTATCAGTGGAACAAGTTCTTTCCCTCATCTAGTTCAATGCAGTGTTCACTATTTATCCCCTTTTTCTTTTTTTTTAAATTATTTTTTTGATTAATTTTAATGAAAATTTACAGAGTTTGGATTTCCATTCATTCATTCTTGCACTTTTCTCCCTGACACCACCCCCACCCCCGCCATAATACACTCTTCTCTTTGAAAAGTAAAAGTTCCCATATTGTTTTACAATCCCTCCCCCGAGGTCAACTCTACTATGCAGTTCTTTGTTCCGGACTCCTGTCATGACAATAATGCCCTTTGTTTCTTACATTCCTCTCAACTCTGATGTCACTCCTGATTTTACAACACTGGTATTATGCAGGAAATATAAATTTCCTTTTGTGACTGAGATATTTCACTCAGCATCAAGTCCTCCAGGATCACCCATTTTGTATAATATTTTATGAGTTTCTTGTTTCTCAGTACTACGTAGTATCCCATTGTGGAGATGAATATACCATATCTTTCTATCCATTCATATTTTGATGGGTGAAAGAATAATTTTTACTTTGACGTATAAACTTTGAATAATTCCAAATGATATTCAGTCAAGAAAACTATTCTGCCTTTCTCCTTTGTCTCTGAACATATCTTTGTGAAGCACAACATGGCCATCATGCCACTCTAAATTTCCTTTTCACTAGTATTATGACCAAAATAAGAAAAGTCCAAAAACAATCCAGCAATGACAGTCTTTTTAAATTAATAACACAGAGAATAGAAATGGATTTAAATTGTCATACATTAATAATTTCTGTTCTGCTTCATTGTGACAATGTAATAAATCAGTTAACTATTAGGGTCAATATGGTGGTCAATACAAAAATTACAGAATATGGAGAATAGAATGACAGATAATTCTAGATCTTGAAGAAATACAGAGATGTGGATAAGAGATCTCATAGAAAAGTGCCCCTCTTATTTGTAGGGAAGTGAATGAAAGAGGGAATTTTTAGATGAAAATGAAGAAATAGACAATCTTTTCTTCAAACAGGAATGAAGCAGAGCTGGTAGGGTGGTGGCACAGATATAAATCCATTGTTAACTGCGGTGACATCAATGTCCTTAGGGTCAACCAGAGGCTTCAAGGTAAAATTCTGTAAAATGCTGGTCAGAAATAAAAACAGCTCCATGCGGGCCAGTCCCTCTCCCAAACAACTACGTTTGCCTAAAAATAAGAAACACAGAGGTTAGATACTCCTTTAGTGCTATATTTTTAACTGACACACAGAGAATATACATTAATTGGGTGAGTAGTGATTGAATAGATAGGCAGCTGGAACACAGGTTGACTGGAGAAGCAGATAAGAGAATGGATATGTTTGTGATCATCCTAATGCCTTCTTTTTAACAAATAGTCTTAAACTTTTTTTAAAAGTATAATCACTATAATTGACAATGAGGAAAATCTTCAAAGAGATTATCATAACATTTTTTATAATGAGTTCAAACTTAGTAAAAAGTTACGTAATGGGGAAAGGATTGGCAATGTTTCAATCTGTTTACATATGATTGACTTCAATTGAGCAAACTCCAAGGCAGCTCCCAACAACAACCATTCTTATGTTAAAGACTTAAATCTTCTGAATTTAGACTTGCTATTTTGACCTTTTAATTTTCCATCAATATATTCTTAGACACACTCATATTACTTTTATAAGAAGAGTAAAGACAGAAGATCCCTTTTCATTGTCCAGTTTCAAGAGCACAGCAAATGACTGAAAATTGAAATGATTGAAAATGACCATGACCTAAACATGGCACACCTTAATCTTCAAACTGATGTCATTACTTCTCAGTAATTTGGAGAGGTCCCTAACAGTGCACTTGCCTGATGCACTATATCTTCTGATCTCCTGACTGCTTGTCCCAATGATATTGACTTGTAGGATAGAGAATATACTTAAAATCTTGACTTCTACAATGCCAGACCCAACAAAACACAAAAGACCACACGTAGAATCAGTAAATGACAACTCAGCACACACAGTGTGCCTGAGAAGACTCAAGAACACTCAGTGGTTATTGTTGCTGTTGTAAAGTGTCATCAAGTGAACTCTGATTCTTGGTGATCCTATGAACAACAGATCTGAACCATGCCCTATCTTGCACCATCTTCACAGTCATTGTCCAATCATTGTGGTAATTACTACATCAATCAACTGCATTGAGGACCTTCCATTTTGCTCATGGCCTGCATGTGTCTCTCTAAGAACTGGTTCCTCCTGAAATATTGCTCAATGTAAGTGAGATGACGTTTCAGCAGCCTTGCGTCTAAGGAGCACTGCATTTGCATTTAAAAAAAAATCCCACAGATTTTTTCGTTCTTTTCACAGTCCACAGTGTATTCTCTTGACAACACCACAATTCAAAGCATTGATTTTTCTTCATTCATTCATAGTGAAAAAACATGAATCACTTATTGCAAAAGATCAAAGACTACATCCTTCAAAATAACTTCTATCTCAACTTCAAGAAAACAAAAACAGTCACCACTTGACCAAGAAGTAACACCATGCTAGATGGGGAAAAGATTAAAGTTGTCAACAATATCATTTTACTTGGATCCACAGTCAACACCCAAGGCAGTTGGTTTTTGTTGTTGTTATGTGCTGTCGAGTCCACTACAAGTCAGAGCAATCCCATGGACAATAGCTCTGAACTCTGTTCTATTCTGAGCTAGTCTCACTGTCTCTGACATTCCTACCCTCATTACCCCAATCCATCTGATCTGGGCTTTTCTCCAAAGATATCTTTCTCCAAAATCTGGTCTCTTCTGGCTACATGTTCAAAGTGTGTGAGAAGGAGTATCAGAATCCTTGCCTCCAAGGAGCAGCTTGATTTCATCCTCTCCAGGGCAGACTTCTGAGTTCTCTTGACAATCTATCATATATGTTCAATACTCTTCTCCAGCATCACAACTCAAAGGCATCAATTTTTTTTTCTGACATACTTGGTTATTGTCCAGCTCTTTCATGTAGAGCAAATAATTGTGAAGTCCATGGCCAGCATCAGGGGCACCTTCATCTATATACTGAAATCCTTGCTCTTCAGCCTTCTGCAGAGGACTCTGACAGCAGAATTTCCTAAAGCACTTAGTCTTTCGATTTCCAGGCTGCTAGTATCAAAAGTGTTGATTGCGGAACTGACCAAGATGAAATTGCTGAAAATCTTGATCTCTTTTCCATCTGTCATGATGAGACTCTTTGTTTTCTTGATTTTTAGATTCAGTACATATTGTAGAGTACAGTCTTTGATCCTCTACAGAAAATGCATCAGGTCCTCTTCAGGTTCAGCAAGTAAGGTTGCATCATCTGCAAAACGCAGATTGTTGATGAGTGTTCCTTCAATTGTGATGCCAAATTTTTCCACATAGAGTCCAGCCTCCCAAATCATGTGTTCTTCACACAGATTGATAAGGTTTGAAGGTAAGCCACATCCCTGATGCACTCCTTTTCTGATTTTAAAGCATGCAGTGTTTTCTAGCTCTTTTCTGATGACTGTTTCCTGGTCCAACTATAGGTTTTGCCTGAGCACAATCAGATGTTTTAGGATTCCCATTCTTCTCAAGGTTAGCCACAATTGGTTGTAATCCATGCAGTCAAATCCCTTTAAACAGACAATGAAATATAAATTCCTGAGGTATTCTCTGCTTTCAGCTAATATCCATATAACATTGGCTAAAGTACCTAGTGGCATGAATCCTTCTAAACCTAGCTAATATTTCTTAGTAGTTCTCTGTTGATGTACTGTTCCAGTCACTTTTGGATAATCTTCAGCAGGATTTTGCTTGCATGTGATATCAATGATATCATTTGATAATTTTCACACTCCTTAGATGACCTTTTTTTTTAAAAAAAAATAGTTTAAATATGAATGTTTCCTGTCAGCTGGCCAGGTGATTGTCCTCCAGATCGCCAGGCTCAGACTGGTGAGCACTTCCAGGACTACATCTGTTGAAATATATCAACTGGTATTCAATTCCTGGGGCCTTGTTTTTTGCTTATTCCTTCAGAGCAGCTTCAACTTCCTCTTCATCACCATTGTCTCTTGGTCATATGTTTCATGAAATTTTTCTGTGATAGTCAATTAGTTTTTGTACAGTGACTCTGTACCCTTCACGTCTTCTTTTGATGCTTCCTGGATTATTCAACATTCTTCCTATAGCATCCTTAGATATGGAAACTCATGGCTTGAATTTGTTCTTCAGCTTAACAAATGATGAGTAAGTTCGCTCATTTTAATTTTCTAACTGTAGCTCTTTGCACATTTCATGAACTACTTTGCTTTGTCCTCCTGCGCTGCTCTTTGAAATCTTCTGTTCAACTCTTTAAAATTTCTGATTCCTTCTGAATACCCCCCTGGAGTGTCAATTATGGGTCACTTCTGACTCAAGGGTACACAACAACAAGCCATGGTAGTAGCAATCAAGAAATTATAAGGTACCAGAGAGCTCTGGTGGCCTAATGGCAAGAAGCTTCTCTGCAGTATGAAAGGCAGGCGGTTTGAATCCACCAGATGCTCTGCTGAAGTAAGAGGTTAAATGTCCTCCTGTGCCAGTTGGATTCAACAGCATACAAGAAAAAAAAATATTAAAAGATGAGTTGCACTGGAAAATTTGCTATCAGTGACTTATTTAACCAAGGTTCTAAAGATCAAGAATGTCAGTGTGAAGACTGTCTGTGCTTGATTCTAGCCTTGGCATTTTCTTTTCTTTAAAAAAAAAAAATTTAAAACATTTTTAATTGAAATTTTAATTAATATTTATAGAATCTTTGGATTTCCATTCCTTCATTGATGCACATTTTCCTCCGTATCCACCCCTCAACCCAGTAGGTTTTTCTCCTTGAAAAGTAAAAAAAAAAAAAAATTCTTTCATTATTTTACAATCCCTTCCCCCCTAGTCTACATCATCATGCAGCTCTCCTTCTGGACTCCTGTCATGAAAATAGTACCTAATCATATATTCTTTTCAAACATCTCTTTCCCTCATCTGTTCAATTTAATATGTACTATTTATTCCCTCTTTTCCACATTTCTCCCTACCCCTATGTCAGTTCTGCTTTATAAGAGTGGTATTACGTAGCATTTGTTCCTTTGTGACTGAGATATTTCACTGAGCATAATGTCCTCCAGGGTCACCCATTTTGTATAATAGTTCATGAGTTCCTTATTTTTGAATGCAGCATAGTATTCAATTGTGTGAATATACCACAGGTTCTCTATCCATTCGTTTGTTGATGGGTACTAGGGTTGTTCCCAACCTTTTGCTATTGTGAACAAAAAAGCAAAAAACATGGTATGCATCTATCTGCTTGGGTGGCAGTTCTGGTTTCTTTAGGGTGTATTTCCAATAGTGGAACTGCTAGATCAAATGATATTTCATGTGCTTGTTGGCCATCTGAATGCCGTCTTTGGTGAAGTGTCTATTCATACCCTGTGCCCATTTTTTAATTGGATTATTTACCTTTATCGTGTTGTGGTGCACAAGTATTTTATAAATTCTAGATATAAGTCCCTTATCTGATATGTCATTACCAAGCACTTTTTCCCAGTCTGTGGCTTCCCTTTTTACCCTGTTGGAGAAGTTTTTGGATATGCATAGGGATTTGATTCTTAGAAAGTCCCATTCATCTATTTTATCTTCTCCTGGTTGTAGATTTTTCAGGATACTTGGAAGACTCTTTATGTTGTTATTCCCCTATTCTATGATTCTGCATGTTGTTGCTGTAATGTGCTGTTGAGTCATTTACAGCTCATAGTGACTCTATGTACAATAGCCCTGAAATTTGCTCTATCCTGTGTCAAGCTTTACTGTGTCTGACACACCTACCCTCATGACCACAGTCACTGAATCAATCCATCTCATCAATGGTCTTCCTCTCTTTCTCTGTCCCTCCACCCTTCCCAGTATAATGTCCATCTCCAAGGACTGGTCACTTCTTGCAACACACCCAAAGTATGTCAGAAGAAACCTTATAATCCTTGTCTTCAAGGAGCAGCCTGTTTTCACCTGCTCTCCTGGCAGTCCATGATATAGTCAACATTTTTCTCCAGCACCGTAGCTCAAAAGCATCAATTCTCTTTCTCTTATCCCTATTCATTGTCCAACTCTCTGACTCATAACCAACAATTGTGAATACCAAGACCTGGGTCAGGGGCACCTTGGTCTGTAGAATGATGTTGTAGCTCTTCTGCACTTGGGAGAGGTCTCTAATAGCCAGCTTTCTCAATGCAGTTCATCTCTTGATTTCCTGGATGCTAGTACCAAGAGTGTTGATTGTGGAGCCAAGCAAACTAAAGTTAAAAAATTCAATCTCTCCATCATCTATCATAGTGCTTCCAATGTTTCTGCATATTGTATTAGAATAGTTTTCTTCATCTTCTTGTGTTGCCTTTTGAAATGTTATGTTCACCTCCTCTTTAACTGCAACATCTATCTCTTCCTTTAGTTTTGGCTTCTTGAGGTTATACTCAATTTTTCAGAGTCTCTTCCAATATCCAATTTGGTGTTTTATTTTTCCTCTCCTTGTAGTAATAGACATGGGCAAATTAGAAGCTGGCTATCTAAAATGTGGGGATTAAAGCATGAGACATGAAGTTGCTGACTTATACACTCACAGTTATAGTTATTGCATATTGAAAGGACTAAATTAATTGTTCAAATATGAAGGTTAATGGCTAGCAAAGCAAGGATGTGGGTAGTCTGAAATGTTATGGTTTATTGTTCAAAATGGCATTCCCCAGCGATGGCATTGGACTTAGTTATTGGATGAGCAGGAATTTGACAGTAAATAGTGTTAGCCTATACACCAGGAGATTGATTAGTCTTGTCATTTAATTGACCTAATCGAGCAACAGAATTTAAGAATCTCACCACTAGCAGAAAACAAGCAAGAGAAATAATATGCCCTTTAGGGCTAGAGATTCTTGGCCAGCTAGACCCACAACAGCAGAAACAGCTGTGGCCACAGTAGATAACCAGAGACAGGACTTGAGGTAGAGCTGACATTAGACCTGCTACCCCATGGAACCCGAGCTAAGAGCCCAAGTTTGTTGGAGGATTGGGGTGGGGCTTGGGAGTCATAATTGGCAAGACAAAGAGCCCAAAGCCACAAGGCTGAGGTGCATATGAACACATTGGAAGTTGTCTTCTCTGAGTCATTGTATCTGTTACCAACATGAACTAAAACCTTTGAATTCCCTAATATGGTTCTGTGTGTACTGTGAGCTATTGTGATGGATTTGAGACTCAGTAAAGTAGTAATATTGGTATTCGAAAGTAGAAAGAGGTGAGGGACTCTGAGGAACATGTCTGACCTCACAGAAATTGGTTTTGTATTGTGGGTGCTGTTGACAGGGACAGTTCCTCATTATGGAGTTCGTAGATGTTGGACATGTTCCAAGGAGGGACCCGTCCTTAGAGAGGGACATCATGCTTGAGACGGTGGAGGGACCATGCAGGAGAGGAAGACCCTCTATGAGGTGGACAGATTCAGTGACTGGGGTAATTAGGATGGGTGTGTTGGAGACAGTGCGATTGGCACAGGACAGAGCAGGGTTTAGGTGTGTTGTTTATAGCGTCACTAAGAGTCACAAGCGACTCAACGTCACATGAAAACAAAAACAACAACAGATATGATATAGCCATCTCCGAATGGCCCTTGGTGTTTTACACATCCACAAAAGACCATTTCTGTGACCCAGTAATGAAGATGTATGATTGATGGGAAAATGCATAAACATTTGGAGTGATGCTTGTGATCATGTAGAAAGAACAATTGTACTAGATACAGAGCAGGCAAGTCTCAAATGCTCTTATCTTTATGCCCTATTCCTTGATAGGAATTACAGATATTTTACAGATAGATGTAATTTTCTATTACCTGCTGAGAAAGCCATGAAATAATCACTCTTCCTAAAGTTGCCACTTTTGTCCAGAAAGTGGCCAGGGTCAAATGTCTTTGGATTGGGAAATTCTTTTTCACTGTGAAGCACAGAAGTCAGTGAAGTTAATATGGCCGTACCCTGCAATAAACAGACACAAATAAAGTGAGTGACCCTGGGGCTTGTTCTTTGTTTTAATTTTTTAATAAATTGTTGAAAGTGATAGTTTTTTGTTTATAGTATATTTTCCTCTTTTTGCTAAGATTGCCTTATTCAATGTATGTGGAGTTAAGATAGTTTTGAAAAGAATGTTCTAAGTGCTATGGAAAAGAAATGAAAACTCATTTCAGACATTGAAAAATGATTCTATGGTGTTCTCCTTCACTACCTAGCCAGTCTTACACTGAGCTTAGCAATCAGTCCAAAGTGAAAGCATAGTGTCTTCTCAGGAAGTTTCACAGTAGGCTTCTTGGCTTCAGCATGCATGTGAATTCCTCCATTCCCTTGTGGACCTGTTGCACTTGACTGTCTTAATTTTTCTCCAACTTTTTAGTGTGATATTAGAATTTGTTTGGAAATACAAAAAGCTAAGCTCATCTAAAAGAAGCATAAAGAAAAATAGCAAATTTTGAAGACTTAACATTGCTATATGTCAAGATCTGTTCTAAATCTTTCGAGTTCTAAACTGGAAAGAACAGAAAATTAATCAAGCTGCACATACTATTCAATGTCCTTTTGATTTTTCTGATCCTGTTCTAGTAGAAGACTGGCAAAATACCATGTATGCACTGAGCTCTACTTTAGAAAAAAAGATTACCTTGGGAATGTGGTAATTTCTGAAGTTAACATCACGAGTCACTGAATGAAGCATGTTGGTTGGGAGAAGGTCAATGTATCTCTGGATCTCATGCACCACAGCATCTGTGTAAGGCATATTGGCCCTATCTTGCATGCAGGGGTCTCGGTGACTGCCAATCACTTGGTGAATCTCTTTCTGGACTTTATCTAGTAAGTCATAAGTAAGAACTGATGACAATTTGAAAATTATTACTTTTTTTTTTATTTTAACACCATTACATGAAGCAGGAGAAAGATAAACAATCCCCTCCCAAATGATTTATAGCCTTGGAAAGCAGGAGTCAGTTTTGACTCACAAGTAACCCGTTTTTAACTTTTGAATTATAGGGAAATCAGAGATAATCTATCACTTTCCTAGTTTTCTTCATATCCTTCACTCATTCTGTTTTCATCAACCCTATCTATTGTAAATTGCTTATTTTGTAGGCCTAGTGTCATGCAATTGGAAGCAGGAGTGCCACCCACTTCTTAAACATCATGCGTCAAGAAACTATATAAACTTTGAGAAACAATGATAGTTTTAGAAAAGCTTCAGGTCTTTTCTTCATAGGGTTACTATGAGTCATGCTAAACTTGACAGTCATGAACACAACAAAGGTGTCATGTAGAAGGTCATTACAAAGGTAGAGGAAAAAGAAAAGACCAAAATGGATGTCAGAAGAGACTCTGAATATTGCACAAGAGTTCCCAGAAGCCAAAGCAAAGGGAAGAAATCAAGAAGTCAAGAAGCTGAATAGAAGATTTCAAAGCGCAGATCAGGAAGACAAAGCAAAGCATTCTACTGCAATGTGAAAGGCGCTGGAGACTGAAACTCAAAAGGGACGAATTTGCTTGGCATTTCTTAAGCTGAAGGATCAAAAGAACAAATTCTAGTGAAGAGTTGCAGAGGTTAAGGATGTTATGGGCAGAATATTGAATGATCCAGGAAGTGTTAAAAGAAAATGGAAGGAGTATACAGAATATATAGCATATCGACAGAGAACTATTATAAATACAAGTTGGATGTAGAAGAGGTTGTGGCACTAGAGGCATTATCTCCAATGTCAGATGGATCTTTGCTGAAAGCAAAGTGTACCAGAGGAATGTCCGTGTATCATTACTATGTAAAGGCCACAACAAATTGTGGCTAACCTTGAGGAGAATGAGAATAACAGAAAACTTGTTTGTGCTCATGTGGAACATGTACTCAGACCCGAAAGCAGTACTCAGAACAGAGAAAGGAAACACTGACTACATGATTCAAAACAAGGAAACTATTGTGTCAAGGATTCATCCAGTCACCATAACTTTTCAGTCTACATGTAGAACAGATAATTTGGGAAGTTGGACTTCATGAGGAGGAATAGGGTATCATGACTGGAGGAAGACACATCAATAACTTACAGATGACAAAACATTTTTTTGCTGAAACGGAGGAAGACCTGAAGTGCTTTCTGTAGAAGGCCAAGGACTGTAGTCTTGAATAAGGATTGAAGCTCAACATCATGAAGAGAAAGATTTACATCACAGGACAAACTGGCACAATGATAATAGATGGATAAGAGATTGAGGTTGTTAACAATCATAGCTTGCTCAGCTTCACATCAACACTCTTGGCACCAGTAGTCAGACATCAAAAGACAAATTGCACTGGGAAAATCTGCTGTCAGGAACCTCTCCAGAGTACAGAGAAGCAATGATGTCAGTCTAGAGACTAAGATGTTCCTGATCCAGGCACAATCTTTGCAACTACTTACTATGTATCAGAGAGCTGGACAATGACTAAGGATGATGGGGGAAAAAATGATGCTATGAGTTGTGGTGGTAGAGAAAAGTCTTGAACATACCATCAAAAAAACCAAATAAGTCTGTCTTGGAGAGGGTGAAACATTTCTCCTTGGCAGCTAGGATTTTGAATCTTTATTTCTCATACTTTGGGTACGTAGCCAGGATAGGCCAGTCCTTGGAGAAGGACATCATGCTTGGAAGAGTGGAGAGACAGTGCAAGAAAGGAGGTCCCAGGATGAGATTGATTGATACAGTAACTGGGGCAATGAGGGTAGGTGTATTTGTGTCGACGAGATGGCTCAGGACAGCGTAACCTTCAGAGGTGTTTTATACAGGCTTACTAAGAGTAACAAGCGACTCAGTGGCACATGCAACAACAGTGCCCGCCAGAGGATTCTGATGGCTTAGTGAGTAAGGATCTGTACTCTCAATCCAAAGGCACATGTTTCAAATCCACTAGCTGCTCTGGAGGACAAAGATGGACAATCTCCTTCTGTCTGATTTATTGTCTCTTCAAACCTTCTGGATGATCAGCTATGACTTGATTCTGAATCAATGGCATATAACAAGCGAACTTCTTAAAACTTTCCTGGTAAAGATCCCTTCCCACGTAACAACAAGCCATGATCTTGTCCATTACTTCTCATACAAATTGTAGACAATGAATTAGGAAACTAAAGAAGATTTCATGTCTTTGAAATGTGGTGTTGGCTAAGAGTATTGAACATTCCACATACTGACAAAAGCACAAAATTATTTTGGAGAAAGTGCAACCAGTAAGCTTTTTGGATGCAATGATGGTGAAACTCATCTCATATATTTTGGGCATATGACCAACACGTGGCAGTCTGTGGAAAAGACATCAGAATGCTTGGAAAGGTGGGGAGTGAGTGAAAGAAAGGAAGACTCTAAACTTGATGCTTTGACCAGTGAACTACAACAGGGTGACTCAGCCTGGTGGAGAGTGTGAGGATGGCGTAAGGTAGGATAAGGTGTCAGTTTGGTTTGCATTAGGTCACAATCTATAGTAGTCAGCACAACAGCATCAAACCACAACATAACCTCATCACCCTCACGAATCTTTATAATCTTGCTCTGCCCATGCTTTCTTTCCCATCTCAACCCCCTTCTTCTTCTGTGCAAAGTTGTCCTTTTTTTTTATGTCTGTATCAAACTCACACTCATCATATCAAGTACCTTAATTATTTAAATAATGAGGTTTGTTTAAGAGAAATAAGGTAGAAAATTCTAGCACTTCTATACCATCTCTCTTTCTGAAGTTCCTCTTTCTGAAGTCCATCATTTGTGCTCATACCTCTGACCTCAGGGTGCTTCAGCAGAAGTAGGAGTCCATATCTCAGGGTGGTGCTTGTTGTCTCTGTCCCAGCTCCGAACAGGTCAGTTGTAGTTATTAACAAGTTCTCAGTAGTAAATTCAGTCTGTTTATTGTGCTTTTCCTAGGAATATTAGGTGATAGTTTGACATAGTAATTTTCTAGTTTATTTATTTGCAATCAATTCAAAAGAATGCACTGTTACAAAGTTAAGCAAATTCAGAAATTACTTTTCTTTTTTTAAAATTCTTTATGATATGGCAGACACTGGATATTAGATGACCTCAATACAATTTCCTACCTACCTTCCTTTACCTGTGTAAAATTTCCATTTCCCATCCTTTTGCACCTTTGAATCAAAGGCTCGTGGTTCAAATCCATGAGCTGTTCCATGACAGAAAGACAGATAATCCACTCATGTGTGATTTACTACCTTTGAAAATACACTGGAGGGTCAGCTATGGGTTAGACCGCAAAAACAACCTCTTTTCCTTTTCATGTGTAAAATTTCCATTTTTCATCCTACATAGGTTATGCCACAGGATTTTTGCCAATGGGTTATATATCATGCCCAATACATAAAGGGGAAAAATATGCATACTTTTATTTCTTCATTACTGCTTCCATGTGCATTGATTGTGAATCCAAGTAAAGAGAAATACTTGACAACTGTAACTTTTCCTTCATTTGTTATGATATCATCTATTGTTTAAAGTATAGGATTTTTGCTTTTGTTATGTTGAGTTGTACTCTGAACAGAAATGTTTTATCAGTAAGTGTTTCACGGTAAAGATTTCAAATCTTCTTCATTTTCAGCATGCCAGATGATAACATCTACATCTTCATACTTATTGCTATGCATGTTAAGCAAATATGAGGATATCAACTATATGAGGAACAATGTGCTACCAGAATTGAAGAGAGACTCATTAACAGTCTCTGAGATGCAGATGATACATCCTTTCTTGCAGAAAAGAACTTAGTGAAGAAGCACTAAATTGTGAAGCTCAAATACTATAGGCTTCAGTATGAAATATATCTGAAAATCAATAATAAAAATCCTCAAATGTTTGTCATTTAACAACCTCATGATACACAGGAGACTGAAATTGTCAAGGATATAATTTTACTTTGAGTCACAATTAATGTCCATGGAAACAGTAGTTAAGAAATGAAGTGACAGATTGAAATGGCAAATATTATTCAAAGACATTTTGAAAGTGTTAAAGAGAAAGGATGTCACTTTGAAGGCTAACTTGTACCTGTCTCAAGGCATGGTATTTTTCGGTCTTCTCATATTATTGTGAAATTTGGACAATGAATAAAGAAGACCAAAGTAGAATAGATGTCTTTAGGTTGCAGAGTTGGTGAGTACTGAATGTATCATGGACTATCAAAAGAACAAATAAATCTTTCTTGCAATAAAACTTAGAGGCAACATCATGATTGATGGAAAGGAGACTAAAACTGTCAACAGCTTCATCTTGCTTGGACCCACAATTAAGAGCCTTGGTACCAGCAATCACGAAATAATGTGAAGGATTGCTCTAGGAAAACCTGCAGTTATTGAGGAGTAACAGATTATCTGGGAGGCTGGGCTATATGAGGAGAAGTGTGGCGTCAGGATTAGTGGATGATCTATTAACAATCTGTGTTATGCAGATGACATAACCCTGCTTGCTGAAACTGAGGAGGACCTGAAATGCTTGCTGCAGAGGGTCAAGGACTGCAGCCTTCAGTATGGATTGAAGCTCAATGTCAATAAGACTAAAATTCTCACCACTGGACCAATTCGCAGCATCAGGATGGATGGTGAAGTGACTGAGATTGTTAACAACTTTAGTATGCTTGGCTCCGAGGTCAACACTCTTGGCACCAGTAGCCAGGAAATCAAAAAACGTATTGTGATAGGAAAGTTTGCTATTAGGGACCTCTCCAGAATACTGAAGAACAATGGTGTCACTCTGGAGACGAAGGTGCGTCTGATACAGGCTATGGTCTTTGCAATCACTTGTTATGCCTCAGGGAGTTGGACAATGACTAAGGAGGATAGAAGGAGAATTGACGCCTTTGAGCTGTGGTGCTGGAGAAGAGTATTGGATGCACCCTGGACTGCCAAGAAAACAACAGATTCATCGTAGAAAGGGTTAAACCAAGCTGCTCCTTGGAGGCACAGATTCTGAGGCTTAGTCTGACATACTTTGGATATGTTGTAAGGAGGGAGAGGTCCTTGGAGAGGGATATCATGCTTGGGAGGGTGGAGGGATGGCGCAGAAGGCGAAGACCCTCTATGAGGTGGATTGATTCAGTGACTGGGGTAGTCGGGATGGGTGTGTCAGAGGCCGTGAGATTGGCACAGTATAGAACAGGGTTTAAGGTTGCTGTACAAAGGGTCGTTATGAGTTGCAAGTGACTCAACAGCACATAACAAAAACAAAACAACAATGATGTCAGTGTGAGGACTAACGTGTGTCTGATTCAGGCCATAGTCTTTCTGATCACTTATACATCTGAGAGCTGGACAGTGAATAAGGGTGACAAAAAACAGAATTGACACCTTTGAGCGCTGGTGTTGGAGAAGAGATCTGAACATCCCAAGGATGGCCAAGAGAACAAACAGGGATTTCTTGGAGAGTTTTTAGCTGAAGTGCTCTTTGGAGGCGAAAATGATGAGGCTTTACCTCACATACTTAAGGCATGTTTCTAGGAGGGGCTACTCTTTGGAGACGGACATGAGACTGTAAAGTGTGGCGGGTCGGTGAAGGAGAAGAAGACCCTCAACCAGGTGGATTAACATGGTGACTACCACAATAGGCTCTTAAGTGTTGGAAAGTGGGAAGATAGCACAGGATACAATAGGGTTCAGATCTTTTGTTCATTGGGTCACTATGGGTCATACTCAATGACACCTAAGAACAAACAGTAACAACTACAATTAGTATGTTTCTTGGTAGCAAGAAGGTGAGATTTTTTTTCTCACTTTAGGCAAGTTATCAGGAAGGAGTGTCTCTTGAGAAAGATATCATACTTGACAAAAAGAAGATTTTTTAAAAAGAGGAAGGCCTCAACATGATGGATTGACTGAGTGGCTACCCACAGTCACATTGAAACTGAGCATAAATAAATAAACAATCTTCTAATTGATCTTGACTTCTATTCTTGTCAGGCAGATAATTCTAAACAATCCTCATGATAATTTCCCTTGCAATTATTGGCATTTTTATTCCTGTTTTGAACACCATATCTACTTGACCAAATATAAAACTTTCCATGCTTAAGGGTATCTGACAGACAAAAAATTCCAATTGTGTGACTGTTCTAATTAATTTCTGGTTATAGTCAACTGAGGCTTTTCCCTTCCACCTACCTTATCTCTTTTCCACCACAAAACTCTGTATATGCTATTCAACATATCTGAAATGACTTCTCCTTGTGTTACTGCAATATTTCTTTTCATTTTCTCATTCACTATGAGCAATGATGATTCCTATCTTCATTTGATAAAATAATATTTAATATTTTCTAACTTCATTTAATTGTTTCTATTTCATCTTTGGTGGACACTTTTTTTCTCTTTAGGCTGATTGTTAGTACCCAAAAATCATAACAATCAACACTCAAAATAACTGTACTCAAAATCAAAAGATGTTCTGCTGAGTGAAACAACCTCTTGAAAGTGCTGAAGTACAAGGATGTCAGTTTAAATACTAAGGTGTGCCTGATTCAAGCCATGGAATTTTCCATTTTTTCATAAGCGTGTGTAAGAGAGACAGTAATAAGGAAGATTAAAGACATAATGTCTTTCAATTGTTGTATTGGGGAAGCATATCAAGTATCCCATGGATATTTCCCATAAAACAAACAAAACTCTCTTGGAGGAAGTGTATCCAGAGTGCTCCTTGGAAGGAAGAATAATGAGCCTTCATCTCATATACTTTGATCATGTTTGAAGTGGAGACAATTCTCAGAAAACGATGTTATATGTGGAATGGAGGAGAGTGAGAATAAGAAAGACCTTTAACAAGATGACCTGACACAGTGACATCAACAGTGGACTTGTCACAGTGGAGATTGTGATGATGCAGGATAAGGTTTTAGCCTCATGTTCAGGTCATTATGAGTTCACTCACTGATATTAAGAGAAGCAATAAAGAAAAGGGTCTACTTATTTTCTTAACCATTCAACATAATGTAATTTAAAAATTACCTCATAAGGATTATTGTTGATCCATTCACATGGTGTCATGGTTATGTGTCATCAAGTCCCCTGTGACTCAACAACAATATGTACAACAGCCCTGAAAACTGCTCTCTCCTGTGCCAATCTTACTGTCTCTGACACATACACCCTTCTCTCCGCCGTCACTGAATCAATCCATCTCATCAAGGGTCTTTCTATCCTGCACTGTCACTCTACACTCCCGAGGAGGAACCCCTTCTCCAAGGGCTGGTCTTCCTTACAACATGCCCAAAGTATGTCAGAGCTTCAAAATTCTTGCCTCCAAGGAGCAGCCTGGTTTCGCCCTCTCTAGGATGAACCTATTCTCTTCACAGCCCACTGTAGCCAGTTCTCTTTTGCAGCAACACACCTCAAAGGCATCAATTATTCTGTCATCCTTTGTCATTGTCCAGCTCTTTGATGCATAGCAAGTAAGTGCAAAGACCATGAACTGGATCAGGTACATCTTAGTCTCTAGACTGACATCATTTCTCCTCAATAATCTAGTGAGGTCAGTGACAGGACATTTTCCCAGTGCAATTTGTCTTTTGATTTCCTGCCTTTTGTTATCAAGGATGTTGATTGAGGAGCCAACCAAGCTGAACCTGTTAACAGTCTCAATCTCTTCAGCATATAGCATGATGTTGCCAATTTTCAAAATGAAAGGAACTGAAGAACAACTTCAAGCAGTGAGTTGCAATATTTAAAGATGATGTAGGCAGAATATTGAATAACCCAGGAAAAAAATCAAAAGAAGATAGGAGGAGTACACAGAGTTACTATGCAAAAAAAAAAATTGGCTGACAAAAAGAATTTCATGAATCAACATACTATCAAGAACCTATGGTGGTGAAGAAGGAAGTTCATGCCCTCTAAAGGAACTGTCAAAAAACAAGCCCCAAGAATTGATGGCATACCTATTGACATATTTCAAGAAACAGATGCTACCCTGATATGCGTATCAAGTTGTGCCCAGAAATCAGGAGGACAACTATCCGGGTAACTGACTAGAGAGATCGATATTTATGCCCATTCCAAAAAAATGTAACTTAACAGAGTGTAGAAATTATTGAACAATATCATTAATACCACATGAAAGCAAAGATTCTGCTGAAAATTATAAAAAAATTATTGAAACAGTACATCAGCGGGGAGTTGCCAGATGTGCAGTCTGGATTTAGTAGAGACTGTGTTGCTAGGTGTATTATAGCCAGTGTTAGATGGCTCCTAGCTGAAGGCAGAGAGTACCAGCGGATTGTCTGTCTCTGTTTCATTGACTGTGCAAAGGCATTTGACTTTGTGGGTCACAACAAACTATGGCTAACTCTGAGAAAAATTAGAATCCCAGAACACTTGCTTTTCTGGGAATGTGTTTGACGTGCAGGTTTGCTCTGTCCCTGGAGTGAGGCTAGCCAGCCTGGGCCTAGGGTTTGAACCAGGAGGCGGCCTTAAACCCAAGGCAACTGGGACAAAGTGACCACTTGATTGTAGTTATGTGAAATCTATGCTTGGACCAGGAGACAGTTATGAGAACAGAGCCAGAAAACACTGTATGGTTCAAAATCAGAAAAGGTGTTTACAAGGGATCATTCCTATCTCCCCACTTTTACAGTCTATATCAGAAAAGGTCATCTGAGAGGTTGGGCTTTATGGGAAGTTATGTGGTATCAGGATTGGAGGAAGACTCACCAACAACTTGCATTATGTAGATGACACAACTTGCTTCCTGAAACTGAGGAGGACCTAAGGCATTTGCTACAGAAGGTCAAGGACTGCAGCTTTCAATATGAATTGAAACTCAACATCAAGAAAACAAAGATTCTCACCATGCACGTGACAGGAATCTACAATACTTGGCAAACATCACTTGTCTAATCATTTACAGTCATATCAGGTATCAAAAGAAATATTGGAACATCTGCTGTCAAGTACTTCTCCAAAGAAAAATGGTGTCAGTTTATTGATTTCCTCCTGTTCATTTATCCTCCTATTTTCACTGAGCAAGATATATGTTCAAAATTGGAGAGAAAGAGAAGGGAAAATAGGACAGAAGAAGAGAGGAATGTCACTAGGATAGCTGAGGTTAGTGGGTGGAGGGGAGAAATAGTAAAGGGGACCATGAGGGCTTGAAGAGAAGAGGAGGAAATAAGTACAGATTAATAATAATTAGTGATATAAGATACAAAATATATGAATGATTGTTTGCAGATCAATAAAAATCCACCTATAAAAATTTTGTCAGTTTAAAGAGTATGTCTGTCTAAGTCATGGTCTTTTCAGTTACTTGCTGTGCATTTGAAAGTTGGACAATCAATAAATATGACAAAAGAAGGATTTGAGCCTTCAGGTTATGGTGTTGGGGATGAGTGCTGACTCCAAAAGAACAAATAAGTCGGTCATGGAAGAACTGCAAGCAGGGTGGTTCTTAGAAGAAAGGATGAACAAACTTCTCACATACTTGTCAAGAGAAGACATTCTTTGGAAAAAGGCATCCAACTGGGAAAGTGGAGGGTCAGAGAAAAAAGAAGACCTCCCACAAGATGAACTGACACAGTGACCGTAGCACTGGGCTCTGGGATATGAGAGATGGTGGGAATGGAGCAGCACCGGGCAAGGTTCATAAAGTTGCTTCCAAGTAGTTGTCAGCTTGATAGCATCAGACAACAACAGCAGTAGAGTATGAACCTGTTTAATGAACTAAAATTACACAAGTAAATAAACAACTTCTATGTCACTAACATTTTACCTGTTCCATTTTTATCAGGAAGCAATCAATGAAGTCTCGAGGATTGTTAATGTCAAGAGTGTCTTGGTGTTCTTTAACTTTCTCCAAAAAAAAGGCTTCCATATACTTGACATTCTCAAGTACTTTTTTATGACTCCCAGGAAAATAATCAAGGATTACAGGAAAAGCATTGCAGACCTAAGGGAGAGAAGAATTTGACTCAATAAGTTTTTCACATGTGCCATAGGCCAAGCCCTAGATAGAACTGGTTTATAATCCCTAACTTCAAGGGAATACTTTTATTGTTATAATTTTATAGGTTTATAAAAAGAGGGAGAAAACAATGATTATTAAAACAATTATTTTCTGGTTTTCTACATGATTTTTAAAAATAGAACTCTATTTATACCAATCTTTTAATTTTACATGGATTGTGAAATAGAGCACAGGCTAAATCGGCACAGTTCATATTTTGTGATGAAAATAGAGGTTAACTTGATATGGAGAACAAAACTAGTTAGACTGCTTCTTCCCCATCAGCAATAGAATTATGGAACTGAGATAGATTTTAAATTAGCATATCATCAATAAAATGCCATGCAAAAGAGCATGTCAGTGAATACTTTCAGATCATGCAATTATCATTTAGACAGAGCACATCCACACTGTAACGGATTAGTGAAAGGGAAAACTATGTTTTGTATTTAGAATAGTTTTTTCATCCCTAACAAATAAACATTATCTATGGAATCACAGCTGAAGCATCAGAGTCCTTTGTTAATAAGCACTTCCTGGTAGTGTCTGAGCTTTCAACCTCCTAACTCCTTAATATCCTATCATAGAGTACTTTCACGAGGAATCAGAGAAGGAGGTCAATAGGTATTGATTGGAAACACCTTTACATGTGCAATGAAAGCCTTTCAACAAGGGTTTTGGATCTCCTTTGAGTACTCTGTCTATGCTTCTTTGACAGTCTCAGAGTACTTGGGTTAGAGGTAAAGTGGGGGGAAAAGACAGGACGGGGAGCTAGCGCATTGGCTTGGAAACATATATACCCTAGGGGTCATTTTCTAGTATGTAAAAGAAATAGCAGCAGCATCTTTTGGTGATGTTCATTTCATGAACATGTCTTAATTATGTAGTGCTGCTATAACAAAATACTATGAGTGTGTGGTTGTAAGAGAAATCCCTTTTCTCACTAGCTAGGAGGCCGTAAGTCCTGTTTCAGGAAGCCAGCTCTAGGGAAATGCTTTCTTTCTACATGAGCTCTGTAGGAAGACCCTTGTCTGTATGGGTTTCTGTTCCTGACAATATCTTCGTAGGTTGGCATCTCTCTATTTCACCTGTTTGAACACTTGCTTGTTGTTTAATTGCTCTTACATCTTAAGAGATATTTATGCACGATAAACTTACTTAAAATGGTGTCTGAGAAAGGTTCTAGAATTTATATTACATTATTTTCAGGCAACATAATTCAATCTTTAACTAACCCTAAACAAGATTTTGAAAAAATTTTTTAGCTCTGTCTACATAGAACTTTGCATTTCTCAGAGAACTAAGCATAAATGATTTTCAGGTATTAACAGTTTTGACCTTACCTGTATCCATGGTGAACTTAGAAGGCTGGCATTTTCATCAAGTTTTCCAATCAAGTTAAGCAAATCCTGGTCTTTATAATCAAAATGATGATGGAAAACAACTGAGCAAATCACATTACAGGGTGCACAGACCAGAATGAAAGTAGGATCACAGGGTGAGCCTAAAGAATTGAAAATATTTTTTAAAAATAAGATCAAAATATATAGCTTATATACTGCTATTATTAAATGAATGGTTTAAAGAAATCATTTATTCTTTCAGTTTATAAAGCCATCAATCCAAATTTAGAGTATCAGCTCAAGAATGTTTTCTTAAAACAACTCTGAGATATCACATCATCCCAGACAGAATAGCAAAATTTAACAGAAAAGCAAGCAACAAATGCTGGTGAGGTTGTGGACAAAGTAGAACCCTTATGTACTGTTGGTGGGAGTGTAAAATAGTACAACCACTGTGGAAGGTGGTATGGCGCTTTCTCAAATAGTTACAAATAGAAATACCATTTGACCCAGCAATTCCACTACTAGGAATATACCCCAAAGAGACCATAACTGACATCCAAGCAGATATATGAACATCTATGTTCAATGCGGCTTTGTTCACAATAACAATGAGTTGGAAACAACCTAAGTGCCCATCAACAAACAAGTGGATAGAGAAGCTGTGGTATATTCACACAATGGAAAACTAGGCTGCGTAGAAAAAAAAGGAACGTATGCAATATTATTCAGAATGGGTGATTCTGGAGGACATTATGCTGAGTGAAATATCTCAGTCACAAAAGGACAAATACTGCATAGTGCCACTGTTGTAAAACAGGACTGACCTTGGAATTGAGGAGAGACTGACAAAGATGGGTCCAATAATGTTTACTGCATTGAAACAAATGAGGAAGAACACTCTTTGAAAGGGATATGTCATTAGGTATTTTTGTCATGACAGGAGTCTAGAGTGAAGGCTACATGGTAGAGTGGACCTGGGGGAGGGTTTGTAAAACAATGAAAGAATTTTTCTTTTACTTTTCCAAGGGGTAGCATAGTACGGGGAAGGGTTGGGAGAGGAGAAAAGTGCAACAATAGACAAAAGGAAATCCACAGTTTTGTAAATTTTTACTGAAATTAATAATAATGAAATTTTTAAAAAAGAACGTTTTCTTTCTCTGTTAGCTCTGGAGGAATATCCTTTTCTTCTTGCAGTGGCCCAATGTCCCTTGGAGATCTCTACATGTCTTGGCATCAGTTGTCCCGTGGGAGAGGAGGTTTTAAACACCAGAGCCTAATCCCAAAGAATGCTCCATTCCTGGCACCCATAGGTGCAGTCACTTTGTCAGTCTATCTCATTGAAGATCTTCCGTCTCCTTCACTGACTCTCCACCTTTCCAAGAATGAGGTCTCTTTTCAAGGAATAGCCCCTCCCACTTAGAAGTGTGGTGTTGAAGAAGAGGAATGAATCTATCACTGACTGACAAAAGAGTATGTCTTATAGAAGGTGTAGCCAGATTGCCCCTTGTAGGCAAAGATGTTAAAACGTAGTCTCAGATACTTTGGGCATGTTGCTAGAGTATATCAACACTAATATGGGAAGTTGGCGATTTTGTCATTCCATTATGATTGAAATGAACATACTAGAAGTGAAGGAGAGGATAATCATTACCATCAAGAAAGAAAAGCACATTCTATGGGCCCCAGATCCCTGCACCGAGCTCATCTTTGATCCAGAATACAGCGATACAACCAGAGAGATGTTGAAAAATAAGCAACAATAGTGGATACATGGTGGCAACAGAAATAAGAATGGCAAAAGGCAAAACAGTAAGTGAACTATGTCGGTCCTCAAGGACAAATCCTATATGACACCCCCTTCTTGTAGAAACAGAAGGATAACTAGTAAAACATGTATGAGCATCCAAGGCGGTACGGCAGGAGCATGGGGGTGAGGATGGGCAAGGGGGTAATCATAGGGTCACACACTTACGTGGGTTGAGGGTTGGGTGGGTAAAGGAAACGGGAAAGATGTGGTGTGAAAATCAGTATATATGAACTTTGTAAGTAAACCAGTGTAAAATAAAGAATGTATTAAAAAATAAGGAAAATCAGAATGTTTCTGGATTGTGTTATCTGTTTGTTGTTAGGCATCTTCAAGTTAATAACTTTAAGGTGACTCACAGACTCTAAGAACAACAGATTGAAACCTTGCCCCATCCTGCAAGATCCTCACAATCTCTGTCATACTCAAGACCATTTTTTAATTTACTGTTTCAATCCATTTTGTCAAGTGTCTTATCTTTGTTAGTATTAGTTAACTAGTGCTTCTATAGTATAGATACAAGTGGATGGTTTCAATTAACAGAAACATCTCTCTCTCTCTCTAACATCAAGTCAGTACTGACTCATAGCTGACTCTCCTTTGGGTTTCTGAGACTTCAGATAGAAGAAGAGAGGGCCAATCTTTCTCCCAAGGGTTTGCTGGTAGATCCAATTCATTAGAGAGGCACAGGCTTTGTGCTCATAGTACAACTCCCTATGACTATGCCACGAGAGCTCACTTCTGACAGTTTAGGTAGTTAGAAGTCCAAATTCAGGGTGATGATGGTCTGATCTCTCTTTGTTGGTTGTGGAGAAAGTGATTGCTTCCTTCAGCATCTATAGTCGCACTATTTTTTGAGGAGATGTATGTATCTTGGACATCTCTGATGTCAAGGAGCTTCATCGAAGAGGGCCTAAGGTCAAAAAAGATGTCTTGTATTCTTGGTTATTATGTTATATATTCTTGGTGGTGCTGAAAGTCTCCTCCTTTATGGCTCTTCCTCCTCTTTTATCTCTATTGTAGTTAGTAATTACCAACGAGATAATTATGGCTCAAAGCAACTCTATGACCAATGGACCTGAGCTTTGCCCTATCCTGTCCTTTCCTCATCATCTCTGATGTACTGGAGTCTATTGTTACAGTCACTGTATCAATCCATCTTGTCTTCCTCCATCCACCTTTTCCAGCATGATGTCCTTTTCCAACAGCTAGACCTCCCAACAAGATGTCCAAAACATGTCAGATGGGACATCACCATCCTTGCCTGTAAGGAGAATTCTAGGTGCACTTTCTCTGGAATATACTTGTTTTTTCTTTTAGCAATACATGAGATATTCAGTACTCTTTTTCAACTCAAAGACATTTATTATCTTCTATTATCTTCATTCATTCATTGTCCAACCTTTTCTGTCATAGTTGTTGTTGTTTGGTTTTTTTTTTTATAATGAGATATAAGTGAACTGAATTAGAAAGTGCAAAGCGATAAAGAATTTAAGACACCCTTTATTTCCATAGGTTCAAGGAACAGGCCTTGGGAGGAACTTCATTTAGATTTTGAACCTAACCGGAATAAAACTATTTTGTTGTTGTTAAGTGCTGTCAAGTCATAGAAGATTAATAGCAACCGTATGAAAAAATCACCTGAGAACTGTTCATAGTTTCTAGAGGCAAGTCATTTCAGAAGTGGATGCCACTCCAACTTTCAAGCTTGTTTTAATCAGGAAGCTCTACCAAACACTGTCTACCATGGGTAACCATTATCACATTTGGCACATCAGCATCACAGCGTTTAGCAAGACAGCAAACAGTTTCCTCTGTACAGCAATGCACAGACCAGTTCTATACCACATAGAAGAATGTTTGACCAAAAACAGTTTAAACCAGGCCTGAGGGCCATAGATTAAAATCATCCACCTTGGGTTTGGTAGCATAACTTTCTGTTCACTAGGCCAAGGCAGCTCTATCTATATTGTTGTTGTTATTGTTATTAAGTGCTGTCAAGTTATAGACAATTCATTGTGACCCTATGAACAAAAGACCTGAGCACTGTTCATAGTATTTCAACAGTCAAGCCATTTCAGAAGTGGATGCCACTGCTGCTTCCAAGCTTGTTTATTCGGGAACCCGACCAAACACTGTCCGCCATGAGTAACCATTATTGCATTTGGCACATAGTATTAGACATGTAGTTATAGGAATTTAGCTCTGAGTTTCTTTAATGTTCCTTTCCTTTCTGCTAGGAGATAATAATAGCAAGTGCTTAGAAGAGTGTCTGCCACATTGCTGGAGGTGCTCAATAGATAATGCTGAGAGAAAGAATACATTCTGGTAGGAACAAACAGCATAAGTGAAGGTGGAAAATGAAG